>NC_053391.1:701009002-701309108 GCF_905171765.1 Bufo bufo | reverse complement strand
ATCACAAAAAGTGTGATAGCAAGCGATCAAACAGTCACATGCACCCCAAAATAGTGCCAATCAAACCGTCATCTCATCCCGCAAAAAATGAGACCCTACCCAAGATAATCGCCTAAAAACTAAAAAAAAATATGGCCCCCAGACTATGGAGACACTAAAACATGATTTTTTTTTTGTTTTAAAAAAGCTGTTATTGTGTAAAACTTACATAAATAAAAAAAAGGTATACATATTAGGTATCGCTGCGTCCATATCGACCGGCTCTATAAAAATATTACATAACCTAACCCCTCAGATGAACACCGTAAAAAATAAAAACTGTGCTAAATAAACAATTTTTTGTCAACTTACATCACAAAAAGTACAACAGCAAGCGATCAAATAGTCATATGCACCCCAAAATAGTGCCAATCAAACCGTCATCTCATCCAGCGGAAATCCTACCCTACCCAAGATAATGGCCCAAAAACTGAAAAAACTATGGCTCTCAGAATATGGAGACACTAAAACATGATTTTATTTTTAGTTTAAAAAATTATATTATTGTGTAAAACTTACATGAATAAAAGAAAAGTATACATATTAGGTATCGCCGCGTCCGTATCGACCGTCTCTATAAAAATATCACATGAACTAACCCATCAGATGAACACCAGAAAAAAAATAAAAAATAAAAACTGTGCTAAATAAACCATTTTTTGTCACCTTACATCACAAAAAGTGTAATAGCAAGCGATCAAAAAGTCATATCCACCCCAAAATAGTGCCAATCAAACCATCATCTCATCCCACAAAAATAAAACCCTACCCAAGATAATCACCCAGAAACTGAAAAAAACTATGGATCTCAGACTATAAAAAAAAAAATCATGTTTTAGTGTAAACATGATTTTTTTTTGTTTCAAAAATGAAATCATTGTGTAAAACTTACATAAATAAAAAAAAGTATACATATTAAGTTTCGCCGAGTCCATAATAAGTTACTATATAAAAATATCACATGACCTAACCCCTCAGGTGAACACCGTAAAAAAAGAAAAATAAAAACGGTGTAAAAAAAGCAATTTTTTTGTCACCTTACATCCCAAAAAGTGTAATACCAAGCGATCAAAAAGTCATATGCACCCCAAAATTGTGCCAATCAAACCGTCATCTCATCCCGCCAAAAATGAGACCCTACCTAAGATAATCGCCCGAAAACTGAAAAAACGATGGCTCTCAGACTATGGAGACATTAAAAAATGGTTTTTTTTTGTTTCAAAAATGAAATCATTGTGTAAAACTTATATAAATAAAAAAAATTGTATACATATTAGGTATCGCCGCGTCCGTGACAACCTGCTGTATAAAAATACCACATGATCTAACCTGTCAGATGAATGTTGTAAATAACAAAAAAAAAAACGGTGCCAAAACATTTATTTCTTGTTACCTTGCCTCACAAAAAGTGTAATATAGAGTAACCAAAAATCATATGTACCCTAAACTAGTACCAACAAAACTTCCACCCTATCCCGTAGTTTCTAAAATGGGGTCACTTTTTTGGAGATTCTACTCTAGGGTTGCATTAGGGGGGCTTCAAATGGGACATGATGTCAAAAAAAATCCAGCAAAATCTGCCTTCCAAAAACCGTATGGCATTCCTTTCCTTCTGCGCCCTGCCGGGTGCCCGCACAGCAGTTTACGACCACATATGGGGTGTTTCTGTAAACTACAGAATCAGGGCCATAAAAAATGAGTTTTGTTTGGCTGTTAACCCTTGCTTTGTAACTGGAAAAAAAATATTAAAATGGAAAATCTGCCAAAAAAGGGAAATTTTGAAATTGTATCTCTATTTTCCATTAATTCTTGTGGAACACCTAAAGGGTTAACGACGTTTGGAAAATCAGTTTTGAATACCTTGAGGGGTGTCGTTTCCTAGATGGGGTCACTTTTATGGAGTTTCTACTCTAGGGGTGCATCAGAGGGGCTTCAAATGGGACATGGTGTCAAAAAAAACAGTCCAGCTAAATCTGCCTTCCAAAAACCATATGGCATTCCTTTCCTTCTGCGCCCTGCCGTGTGCCCGTACAGCAGTTTACGACCACATATGGGGTGTTTATGTAAACTAGAGAATTAGGGCCATAAATATTGAGTTTTGTTTGGCTGTTAACCCTTGCTTTGTAACTGGAAAAAAATATTAAAATGGAAAATATCCCAAAAAAGTGAGATTTTGAAATTGTATCTCTATTTTCCATTAATTCTTGTGGAACACCTAAAGGGTTAACAAAGTTTGTAAAATCAGTTATGAATACCTTTAGGTGTGTAGTTTCTAGAATGGGGTCATTTTTCAGTGGTTTCTATTATGTAAGCCTCGCAAAGTGACTTCAGACCTGAACTGGTCCTTAAAAAGTTGGTTTTTTAAATTTTCTGAGAAATTTCAAGATTTACTTCTAAACTTCTAAGCCTTGTAACGTCCCTCAAAAATAAAATATCATTCCCAAAATGATCCTAACATGAAGTAGACATATGGGGAATGTAAAGTAATAACTCTTTTTGTAGGTATTACTATGTATTATAGAAGTAGAGAAATGTAAACTTGGAAATTTGCTAATTCTTCCAAATTTTGGGCAAATTTGGTATTTTTTTATAAATAAAAATGATTTTTTTTTACGCCATTTTACCAGTGTCATGAAGTACAATATGTGATGAAAAAACAATCTCAGAACGGCCTGGATAAGTCAAAGTGTTTTAAAGTTATCACCACTTAAAATGACACTGGTCAGATTTGCAAAAAATGGCCTGGTCCTTAAGGTGAAATAAGGCCGAGTCCTTAAGGAGTTAAGGGGGCACAATGGGCTTTACTACTATTAAGGGCATTATTACTGTGAAGGAGGCACAATGGGGATTATTACTGTGAAGGGGCACATAGAGGGCATAAATACTGTGAGAGGGGCACAATGAGGGCATAACCACTATGAATGGGGCTCAATAAAGAGATAAGTACTTTAAGGGGGCACAAAGTGGGCATAACTGCTGTTAGGGGGCACACATCTGTACAAAACTACTGTAAGGGTTGTATAATGAGTGCAATACTACTGTGAGGGGGTACAATTTATTTAAAGTATTGTGTGTGTGTGCCAGAGAAAGGACCCGCCCCGGGTGCCAAACAACCTAGGCACACCACTGCCGCTGATCAGCTGATAACATAGAAACCTAGAATGTGTCGGCAGATAAGAACCATTTGGCCCATCTAGTCTGCCCAATATACTGAGTACTATGGATAGCCCCTGGCCCTATCTTATATGAAGGATGGCCTTATGCCTATCCCATACATGCTTAACCTCCTTCACTGTATTTGCAGCTACCACTTCTGCAGGAAGGCTATCCCTGAGGTGCCCCACTGGTTACAAGACCATGGTCTGAATATTCTCCATTGACTACAACTCTCTGTTGTCTGTCCCTCAGCCTCTGCCTAAGGCCTCTTTCACACGACCGTATGGCTGTTTCAGTGTTTTGGGGGCCGTTTTTTCCGGATCTATTGTTTCCGCTTTTTGTTTCCGTTGTGTTTCCGTTTCGGTTCCATTTTTCCGTTCCGTTTTTCCATATGGCATATACAGTATACAGTAATTACATAGAAAAAATTGGTCTGGGCATAACATTTTCAATAGATGGTTCCGCAAAAAACGGAATCGATACGGAAGACATACGGATGCATTTCCGTATGTGTTCCGTTTTTTTTGCGGACCCATTGACTTGAATGGAGCCACGGATCGTGATTTGCGGACAAGAATAGGACAAGGCTCAAAATCTAGCGGAACGGAATTGCGGACATACGGAAACGGAATGCTCACGGAGTACATTCCGTTATTTTTGCGGACCCATTGAAATGAATGGTTCCGTATACGGCCCGTATGCGGAACGCAAAAAAATGTTCGTGTGAACGAGCCCTAATCCATTCAACCATATGGGAGTCCAAGCTCAAAGACTGCAATTTATTGATAAGCCTTCTATGTGGGACAGAATCAAAAGCCTTACTAAAGTCCAGATAAGCGATGTCTACTGCACCTCCGCCATCTATTATAGATAAACAAGCGATCACTCGTTTGTCGTCTGATTTGTTTGTTTTATCAGGATGAAAGATTACAGTTATTGTCAGCACATCTCACTGTGTAATCAGTGTGCTGCCAATAATCAACAGAAGTGACTGAGGGAGCAGTGACTGTGGTAGCGATCAAAAGATGACATGAAATACATCGGATGAACAATATTAGCACATAGGAAATGGTAGCAAGGTGTCAAAAGGAGTGGTAATGGCATTCTGGGTCATTACATACTGATTGCCCGAAAATACTGTAACTGTAACTTATTGGCAAAATATTTTGAGAAATTATAAGGGCTGTAATATAATTGACTTGAATAACACAATTTTATTACAATGTACAATGTGGCTGCAGGGATCTGTTGGGTGGGCATTACCGGACATGGGGGAATTTTTCAACTTTTTGACGCTCTCTTTGCCTACAAGGTTGGATTGTAGATAAAAATTGCTGGACCTCAGATCAGCAGGATGTAAGGCCGGGAGAACGGGCTCAGAACAGGTAGAGACAGAGATATGATGGACACGCGGATAAGACAAGAAACAGAAAATAAATCTTGCTGAGACTGAGACACTCGCCCAACTCTTCCCCAATTGAACTCCAGGTCCTTTCCCAGCTTTTCTAGAAAGTCTCAGCTTTCCATAACAGATCACACTTTCCCTGGAGCTTAGGACACAAATGACAAGACTCTAGAGACAACATCTTCTCTCGATGACTGTCCCAGTCACTATTTCACATGTCCTTCTCCTCTATTTTGGGCCTGTGGGGTCAGACGATTTAAAGTGATTCTGTCACCTCGTTTTACCCTATAGAGATGCGGACATGCTCGGCTAGATCGCCGCTAACATGTCCGCAATATACCTGTCCCATATCTCTGAGTGGTTTTATTGAGTGTAAAAAATGATTTTATATATATGTAAATCCGTCTGGTAAGGAGCCCAAGGGGCCACACTAACCGTTCTGGAGCCCAGCACCGCCTATATCCAGGAGTCTCCTCCTTGCTCACGAAGTCAGATCGCCGTAATCTCGCGGTGAGCGAGCTCGCGCATGCGCAGTTCCTTCCCTGAGGCTGATGCCAGCACAGGGAAGGAACACTATGCCGGCACTGCACATGCGGGAGCTCCCTGCAATCTCACTTCGTGAGCAAGAAGGAGATCCGTGGATACAGGCGGTGCTGGGCTCCTTTACAGTGTGGCATGGCTGGGCTCCAGAACGGTTAGTGTGGCCCCTTGGGCTCCTTACCAGGCGGATTTACATATATATAAAATCATTTTTTACACTCAATAAAACCACTCAGAGGTATGGAACAGGTATATTGCGGACATGCTAGCGTCGATCTAGCCGTGCATATCCGCATCTCTATAGGGTAAAAAGAGGTGACAGAATCACTTTAACTACAAGATCATGTGTTCTAGACAGAGCCCCGGCATGTAGCTTCCCTGATCCACGGTCCATTGGAAAAATTTAAGTTTGTTAATTTAAATTTGAGGAACACCCTGTGACTCTTACATTTCTCTCCTTAGCTTGAGGCTTCCATATAGGAGGACACTGGTCTGTTACCCACTTGAAGTAACAATCTAGTGAATATAATCTCAGAAATTCAAGGGCCTATTGATCTCTGAGCTTTCATGGCTGGGCCCATACCTGTGGGGCATTCTATTCTAGAACATTATATATTGTGTTATTTCAGGTCTCATCTGTCATCTGGGCAGAGCCCCCAGGGTGAAGCTTCTGGGGTCACATAAGACACTGTCTATAGGACCTTTCATTCTCCACCGTCCAGGGCTGGTCACAATATGATGACCCCCCTTCCTTTATCTATCAACATACAAAGTCCAGAAAATGAGAGGAGACATTGAGAGTCACTGTCAGTATACAAAACTAGATGAAGTAGATATTAACTCCCTGTGATCTGTCCATAAATACGTACAAGTGATGATTGTCATCTCTGAGGGCCAACAGTGCAAATCCAGCAACATATCTACCCTCCTGGTCTACTGAGAGGCGATCATGGACAGAGAGCTGAGGAGACAGATCTGTACTGGGAGCACATGTCTCTATCATACATAACATGAAGGACACAATGACCATGGTGACCCGGTGCCCGCACTGACCTGAAGACTCCACTCCCATCATCTTCTGGCTGCAGCATCCATGGACTCACTTGTGCTCTGTGCAGATCTGACATCCTCTCTGACTGCGAGACTTTATATCTGAGAGACGTCCCAACAGGATTCTCTGCAAAGCTCAACAGAAAAAGTAATGATCTTCCCAGACTCCATGGAGTAGAAGACACAGACCTGGAGAGCACTAATGATCAGGAAATCTGGGGACAGTGTGGAGCGGCCCCTGGAGAGCCCTTCAGAGCTGGTTCTAGCATTAACTCTAAAAGTTTTCACAAAGAGTGACATTAGATGAGCGGTTCTGATTAGTGATGAGCGAGCATGCTCGGCCGAATACCGCTTCGTCTTGAGCATCGCTATGCTCGGCACATGGCGGTACTCGGCCGAGTACTTCATGTGCTCGAGTGCCATGCTCGAGTCTCCTCCCCGCATGTTTCGCGGCTGCTAAGCAGCCAATAAACGTGCAGGTAAGTACTGCCATCACTGTAATGCCGTAGCCATGTTGGGGTGCTATATAGGGTTCATCGGGTGCTATATAGTTCCCAATGACACGTGCTCGGATCAGTCATAGTCAGGGAGAGCAGAGCGTAGGAAGGGAAAGGCAGTGTAGGGAGCGAAATTCACAGTTATTATTCACAGAAAGCTTTTCAAAGACCCAAAAGTCATTTTAAGGACAACTGTGTGTGCGTTTGACAGCAGCAAGCTATTTTTCTTTAATACCTATTAGTGGCATATACTATACATCATCCGCAGACTGAGTCTTTTTGCGTAAATTCAAATAATCAGCGCAACATTTATTGTCTATAGTGTGTGATTAATACACATCCGTGACATATACAGTACGCCATCCAAAAACTGTTTCCTTAGGGCAAATTCCAGTAATCTGGGCCTAATCTAGTGTCCATATTCTGTGGGTTTCTGTGACATATACTGTCCTGCATCAGAAAACTGTGTCTTTAGCGGACAGTAAAACAATCTGCGCCACATCTAGTGAAAAAACATTAATATGAAGAAGGCGAGCACTAAGTGGGCATGATGCTGATGGTGCACGCAGAGGCCGTGGCCCTGGGCGCAATGAAGCTGCCAGTGCACCAGAAAAAATAAAACATCCAGAGTACCCAGCTTCATGTCCAACTTAGCTGGGCGGCGCAGGACAACACTATCCAAGTTGGACCAGTGCGAACAGTTGGTCGGTTGCATTGCTGAAGATAATGCTTCCAGTCGATTAAGCACCATCCTCTCTTCCACCAACTCCAGTCTCTGTAGCCAAGAGTCTGGTCAACCGAATCCTCACTCTGATCATCCTTCCTCCCACCATGGAGAGGCTTGCCAAACGAGTAATCCCACACTCGGATATTCCGAGGAGCTCTTTCCAGCGCCACTATTACATTTGGCCCTCACGCCCAGCACGCTTGAAGAGGGACCAGAGATATTTTTCCCTGATTCCCAACTTCTTGAACCTTCACAGTATCAAGAAGATGACGGTGCTGAACAGCAATCATTAGTTCACGAGGTGGATAATGATGAGACACAGTTGTCAATCACTGAGGTTGTGGTTAGGTCAAGTCAGGAGGATGAGCAGAGTGAGGAAGTGGAAGAGGAGGTGGTTGACAATGAGGTCACTGACCCAACATGGGAAGGTGAAAAGCCGAGCGAGTACAGCAGTACAGAGGGCGAGGCATTCGGCAGCACCGCAACAGGCTGGAAGAGGCAGTGGGGTTGCAAAAGGGAGAAGTCGGCCCACACCAAACAGGCCCGCAACCGTTACACCGAGCACCCTCATGCATAAATCAACTTTGTCAAGGTGTAGATGTTCCGCAGTATTGCACTTTTTTGAGGAAAGTGCAGATGACAAAACAGTGGTAGTTTGCAACCTGTGCCATACCAAAATGAGCCGAGGCATGAACACTAGCAACCTCACCTCCACCAGCATGATCCGCCACATGGCATCCAAGCACCCTAATAAGTGAGCCGAACGCCTGGGTCCACAATCTGGGTCTGCGGGTCACACCACTGCCTCCTCTTCCCCTGTGTTACGCACTGCTGGCCAATCCCCTGTCGAAGGCGCAGGCCCGGATGCCCCTTGCCCTGCACCTGGACCTTCGCATGAACCATCAGCAACAACATCCACTTCCCTGTCCCAGCGCAGCGTCCAAATGTCCATAACACAGTCATTTGAATGCAAGTGCAAATACCCAGCCACCCACCCACAGGCATAGCACTAAATGCGCAACTTTCAAAATTACTGGCCCTTGAAATGTTGCCATTTAGGCTTGTGGACACTGAGGCCTTCCGCAGCCTAATGACCATGGCCGTCCCTCTGTACGCAGTCCACAGCCGCCACTATTTTTCATGGTTTGCCGTGCCCGCCTTACACCAGCATGTGTCCCAGAATATCACCCGTGCCCTGACCAACGCAGTTACTGGGAAGGTCTACTTAACCACGGACACATGGACAAGTTCTGGTGACCAGGGACGCTACATTTTCCTGACCGCACACTGGGTGAATGTTGTAGAGGTCGGGAGTGAGTTGTACCCTGGGATGGCAAAGGTGCTACCCACTCCCAGGATTGCGGGCCCTACTATCAGGGTCTCCGCCAGCAGCTATATTACTGGCTCCAACTCCCACTTCTCCTCCTCCGCCGCCTCCTCCTCCATTTCCACCTCCAGCAGCAGTCAGCCATCGGTCGGTAGCTGGAAGCAGTGTAGCACAGCTGTGGGGAAGCGTCAACAGGCCGTGCTGAAGCTGATCTGCTTAGGGGACAAACAGCACACTGCCGCAGAGCTGTGGCAGGGGATTAGGTACCAGACCGAGCTGTGGCTTTAGTTACTCAACCATAACCAAAAAAAACAACCAATAACCCCAAAAAAGTTTGAATAACACTCATATAAAATATATGCAGTTTTATTAATACATAGAATATACACAAAAATAACATAATGCAGTATGCAAGACCTAACAGGGGAATTATGTGTGAGGTCACGGTGTGAACATTAGGTGGGCCAAGGTAAATACAGTTCTGGTTACTCACGGTTATGTCGTCTCTGGGCAGGCTTGCATAAGTGAAGAGGAAAACGGCACAAGGATTCTCTGGGGTACACTCTGGTGTAAGGGGCACTGGCCAGATGGTGGTTCGAGGTGCCCTTGATGGTTTGTATTAATGTGCCTATGGCAAGGTCCCTTGTAGTCGTGACGCCAGTACCTTTTGTATGGTGGTACAACCATTTACTGTAGTGTTAAAGGAGGAACTTGAGACTGAGACAGGAAGGATGAAATCCAGGGTAGAACTTTACTGAAGATAACTCCTGTTACGATCCTCTTGGCAGGAGAGGGTGAAACCGCCGTTTAGAAGAACTCCCCCCCAAAATAAAACGAGACCAAGCTCTGTGTTGAGGGTAAATCAGAATCACCTTTACTGAGGGCTACCCGCCCGTATTTATGCAGGTCTCCATCTGGTGGACACGCCCCTAGGGGACCAGATGGAAGACTGTGACACAGGACAGATATGCAGCAATTCAGGATACACAGACACAATACATCCCCAAAAGGCATCATGGTTTCCTCCTCTCTGCCCTGGAGACAACCGAGGAGAAATTCAATTATCTCTCAGGTCAAAGGGAAATCGCCAATACACATGTGGGGACAACAGGACAGACATCACCATTTAAACATACAATGTCACAACCCTTACAGTAAACACAGACATTTAACATAGCCCCAGATAGCTCAAGTCTGAGTGCATATTATTAGGTGAATGGCACTCAGACTATACGAATACACTGTACTCTACCAGATGTGTGGATTTTTTGTGTGTGTTTGTTGTGGTGGAGGGTGTGATTGCCTGCTAAGGTGTGGGAAGGCGGGATCCAGGGGGCCCAAGTAAATTTTTGCCCAGGGTCCAATCAATATTAAAGACGGCCCTGACAACAGGGTAACGATCACGAAGGGGAATTGACACTTGTATGTGCCTTTTTTTTTTGTTTCCTTTTTGCAGCCACAGTGCAGCACCAGAGGCCAGAAAAATTAGGCATGTACACCTGCCTGAAAAAATTGGTATTGTTGCAGCCGCTGCTACGGAAAAATTGATCTTTTCCAGGCAGAAAGTGCACTAAAACATTGCGGCTTAAACCCTAGTTGGTGGCGGAGAAGTCACGCAAGTCATCCGGCATGCAGAGATAAAATACAGCAGCGTGTAGACCATTTTATAGCCCAAGGCATGTGATCAGGCCTTTTTTAGTCAAATGCATCCCCCACTGTCAGTCCCTTCGGGATCTATGCTTCATTCATCTTAATAAAGGTGAGGTAATCTAGACTTTTTTGACCTAGGCGACTTCTCTTCTCAGTGACAATACCTCCTGCTGCACTGAAGGTCCTTTCTGACAGGACACTTGAAGCGGGGCAGGCCAGAAATTCTATCGCAAATTGGGATAGCTCAGGCCACAGGTCAAGCCTGCACACCCAGTAGTCAAGGGGTTCATCGCTCCTCAGAGTGTCGATATCTGCAGTTAAGGCGAGGTAGTCAGCTACCTGTCGTTTAGTCGTTCTCTGAGGGTGGACCCCGAAGGGCTGTGGCGATGCGTAGGACTTAAAAAGCTCCACATGTCCTCCATTAACAACACGTCTGTAAAGCGTCCTGTCCTTGCCGGCATGGTCGTGGTAGGAGGATTACTTTCACCTCTTCCCCTGTTAGATTCCCATTGTGCTGTGACATCACCCTTATACGCTGTGTAAAGCATACTTTTTAACTTGTTTTGGAAATGCTGCATCCTTTCCGACTTCCGGTAATTCGGTAACATTTCAGCCACTTTCTGCTTATACCGGGGGTCTAGTAGCGTGGCCACCCAGTACAGGTCGTTCTCCTTCAGCCTTTTTATACAAGGGTCCCTCAATAGGCATGACAGCATGAAAGACCCCATTTGCACAAGGTTGGATGCCGAGCTACTCATGTCCCGTTCCTCGTCCTCACTGATCTCATTGAAGGTCTGTTCTTCCCCCCCAGCCACGTACAACACCACGGGTACCAGATAGGTGACAACGAGCACCCTGGGATGCCTGCTGTGGTTGGTCTTCCTCCTCCTCAAAGCCACATTCCTCTTCTGACTCCTCTTCCTCAGACTCCTCTTCCAGCGTTGCCGCAGGTCCAGCAAGCAATGCTGATAAGACTGTTTCTGGTGGTGATGGTGACCACAACTCTTCCTCTTCCTCTTCACTCTCATCTACGGCCTGATCCAGCACTCTTCGCAGGGCACGCTCCAGGAAGAAAACAAATGGGATGATGTCGCTGATGGTGCCTTCGGTGCGACTGACTAGGTTTGTCACCTCCTCAAAAGGACGCATGAGCCTACAGGCATTGCGCATGAGCGTCCAGTAATGTGGCAAAAAAATACCCAGCTCCGCAGAGGCTGTCCTAGCACCCCGGTCATACAAATAATCGTTGACGGCTCTTGTTGGAGCAGGCGGTCGAACATTAGGAGTGTTGAATTCCAACGTGTCGGGCTGTCGCAAATCAAGCGCCTCACTGGCATGTTGTTTCGCCGCTGAATATCTGAAAAGTGCCCCATGGCCGTGTAGGAACGCCTAAAATGGCCACACACCTTCCTGGCCTGCTTGAGGACGTCCTGTAAGCCTGGGTACTTATGCACAAAGCGTTGTACGATCAGATTCAACACATGTGCCATGCACGGCACATGTGTTAACTTGCCCAAATTCAATGATGCCAACAAATTGCTTCCGTTGAAACACCACTTTGCCGATCTCCAGTTGGTGCGGAGCCAGCCACTGATCCACCTGTTCAGGGCGGACAGGAGTGCTGGTCCGGTGTGACTCTCTGCTTTCTGGCAAGTCAACCCCAAGACGGCGTGACACTGTCGTTTCCGGGATGTTGAATAGCCCCTGGGGAGCTGGGGGGGTGCAGTTGATGTGGAGCAAGACGCAGCAGCAGAAGAGGACTCAGCCGAGGAGGTTATGGAAGAGGATGGAGTAGGAGGAGTAGAGGAGGTGGCAGCAGGCCTGCCTGCAAGTCGTGGCGGTGTCACCAACTCCTCTGCAGAGCCACGCATTCCATGCTTGGCAGCCGTCAGCAGGTTTACCCAATGCGCAGTGTACGTGATATACCTGCCCTGACCGTGCTTTGCAGACCAGGTATCAGTGGTCATATGGACTCTTGCCCCAACACTGTGTGCCAGACATGCCATGCCTTTTGTGGAAAAAAAATTCGGCCGGGTATCTTCCACTGCGGTGTCCCAATAGCTTCAAATTTTTTGAAGGCCTCAGACTCCACCAGCTTGTATGGTAAAAGCTGGCGGGCTAAGAGTTCCGACAAGCCAGCTGTCAGACGCCGGGCAAGGGGGTGACTCTGTGACATTGTCTTCTTACGCTCAAACATTTCCTTGACAGACACCTGACTGTGGACAGATGAGCAGACGGAGTGGCGGATGGTTGAGAGGGGGAAAGGAGGACAGCAGTGGTTGACGTGGCTGAAGATGCTGGACCAGGAGGAGGATGGTGGCTTTGAGTTTGTGTGCTGCTTGTACTCATCATGTGTTGATACCATAGTTTGTGATGTGAGATCATGTGCCTTCGCAAAGCAGTTGTACCTAGGTGGGTGTTGGACTTTCCACGACTCCGTTTCTTTTGGCACAGGTTGCAAATGGCATTGCTGTTATCAGAGGCAGACACACACTAAAAAAAATGCCACACTGCTGATCTCTGCAATGACGGCATTCTGGTGGTGGCAACAGCATGCGTTGATTGGCGTGCTGTCTGGCTGACTCAGGGTGCCGATACATGCTGTCTGACTGTGCCACTAGCTCCTTGCGATGACCTCCCCCTGCTTCCAACTCGTCTCCTCCTCCTCTCTGTCTCCCCATCTGAACTTTCCCCCTGTTCTTCCTCTCTTCGAGCGGGCACCCACGTGACATCCACGGACACATCGTCATCATTAAACGTTTTACTTGTTGTGGCGGAACCCGCCTCGCCACTGGGCATTGGAGAGGCCTGGCTACCCGCCTCCTACCTAGTGACTATGGCCCCTGGTGAATTTGTACGTGGAATGCAATTTGGGCATGTGGTATTTTGTATTGCTGTGTGTTGTGGACTGTATATATCTTGCCCTGGCTGTAAAGTTTGCTATGTTGCAGGCATTGTTGTTCTGTGCCTCTTCTCCTCCCCCTTTTTCCTGTCCCATTGTTTCCCCAGCAGGGTGTTGTCGCAGGGACACCAGTTTAAACCAGCTGCTCTGTCCCTCCTCAATCTCCCATCAGCTCTTGCTATTGTCTGGCCCCCACCCTTTCTTGTACCATAGTCCTAGGTACCCTATTGTATGTAAATGAGGCTGTTGGGGGGGGTTTAAAGTAGGTGTGCTGTGTCTAAATAAAGTCAGTTCCTGTTTTAACCCTCAAGGTGAAGTGTCGTCTCATTCTTGGGGGAGGATTTATTGCATGCTGTCCCAGTTTGACTGCTAGGAGTGTAAACCTATTCGTATGGTTTCCTATTCAACTGTCTACAGCATTCATATGCTTGAGAGGATTTATATGCTTCTTTGGTTCGGTGATTGTGGTGTCTGCCAGAGTGCTTGGAAACCTCAGGAAACGCTAGGAGCATCCGTCAACGGAGGTACTTAGTCGGGGTGCCAGTTGATCCGTTACATTGGTGGCAAGCAGTGGGATGGCATCCTGGTGTGAGAGGAACAACACCCTGGAGACACAGGAATTATTATGGAGCGGCATAGAACCAGCGAGTCCCTGGACAACGCTCGAGGTAGAAAAGGAATGTAACCGGAGGTTACAGAACCTCTTGGCACCACTGGTCAAGCCAATAGGAGAGGCAACCAGGTTGGACTGCAGAGAGAGCGCCCGACAAGAGATGTGGGAAGAAACCCTAGAAGGTGTCCAGCGTTGGCGAGGTGAGCATCTTCCCAGCAAGGAGCAGCGGTTACAAGCCAGAGTGGCCCTACGGATACCTATGCTGGGAGAACAGGCCCAGGAGGAATTGGTGATGCAACTTAATTCACTGGCATGGAGGGAACTGGGTCTCGATGATGCATACCAAGCGCTACGTTGGTACGCGGTTCAGCGGGTTCCCGGAATGGCCAAATTTGACAAACCCGAGGGCAAGGATTATAATGGCCCTGGCTTATTATGGGGGGCCTTTTCAGAACCGGAATTTGGGAGTGCGGCAGAGTCACGGCTTTGGGACATATTTGACTACAGAGAGGCCGTGCTGGATCTCCCTATGGCCGAAGACCTAAGGCCAGACCTGATTGAACTGGCTGTCCAGGAATGGGAACTGGAGCAGGATTACCAGCACCTGGTCAGCTCCAGTCAGTCACCCTATACCCTGCAAGTACCACCAGAACAGTGGGAGATCAAACAGAATTATGCGGACTTATATGATCAAGTGACACCGCCTGTCTCTAACCTGATGGGGCTTATGGACTGTACACCATTGGGAGCGCTGAGTTTCGTTCCCTCTCCCCAACAACTAAGCCCGTCATCAGTAGACCTGAATTCGGTACCTCCTACTCCCCAACCAGCCCCAGAAATGAGGGACCTCACAGACTGGTCCTGGGAAGACCCACAGATGGCAGGTGGAGATGGGACCGAGATATCTCTACTGGCCCTAGAGGGATACTGGGCAGCAGGCCCAGATCTCCAACTCCAGATGGGGGTAATACAGGGAGAGAAGTGTTTCGTCCTTCCTTCCCAGCGGCAGAGTGCTTTACAGGGAGGGGAGACAGCCGGTCTTACTCCACAGCGGCAGTGTGAACTACAGGGAGGGGAGACAGTCGGTCTCTCTCCCCAACAGCAGCAGTACCAGGAGGAGGAGGTAAGCAACCCCTCCCCTCCATATCCAACTCCAAACCAGGTACTGGGGTCAGTAGAGGAGTCGTTAGCCCCCTCTGGCCCCCTCCCATCAGGAGAGCTGGCATCTGGGCAGAGCGCCGCTGGCCGCTGTTCCCCAAGTAGCCCCAGCGGTTTGCCTAGCACACCAAGGGGAGACAGTAAGCCCCACAACAGTGCAGATGGGACCGTAGTCTCTGTACCTGCACCACTGGAGATATGGACAGTCTGTCCTGGTCCACAACAACAGGACAATGTATTGGAAGGGGAGACAGTCTGTTTTCCCCTACAACAAGGGAGGGTGTCGCAGAGAGAGGAGCCTGTTACCCCTTCCCCCCAGCAACAGCTTTGTTCAACCAGGGGAGAGGGCACCCTGGTTACCTTCCCCCCAAGCCATGGATCTACAACTGGGCACAAGCGGCAGGGGGCCATAGGGACAACTACACCCTTTGAGAAAAGCCGGCTGACTATCAGAGCCCCAGACCGCCTGGAGGTCTGGAGTCTGGATAGTCTCAATGGGAAAGGGGAGTAATATAATTGCAGGCAACTGCAATTATATTACAGTGAAAAAATTGTTGTTTTTTTTTTAAATGCAAGCTACTGTGACACCAGATATGAGTGGTGGCACTGGGCACTGGCAGTAGTGGGCACAGTACACGCTGTGGGCCTGACACACACACTGGCAGGCAACTGCAATTAGATTACAGAGAAAAAAAAAAAAAAGAAGACTGATGTACTAGCCCTAAAAAGGGCTTTTTGGGGTGCTGTCAGGACGCTGTCCTTACAGCAGATCAGATGAGTCTTTGAGGACTGGAGTGGACACAGAACACTGGCCTAGCTAACGATTTCCCTATTAAATCAGCAGCAGCTGCACTGTCCCTGCTCTCACTAACACTGCAGCTTCAGAATGAATCTAAGATGGATGCTGTCCTTGCTTTTTGATAGGAGGTGGGAGGGTCTGGGAGGGAGGGTATGTTGCTGATTGGCTGGAATGTGTCTGCTGACTGTGGGGTACAGGGTCAAAGTTTGCTCAATGATGACGTATAGGGGGCGGACCGAACATCGCACACGTTCGCTTGCCGCGGCGAACGCGAACAAGCGATGTTCACCGGGAACTGTTCGCCGGCGAATAGTTCGGGACATTTCTACTAGCATATTCAAAGTCAATAAAGTTGGCCGCTGAACCGGAATCAATAAAGGCCTTACCCGGCCACTTATTAACCCCCAGAGAAATTGTTATGGGTACATTTCGAAAAATCAGGGTGTACCTGGTCTTTGGGTTGTCTTGCCTTAGGAGACTTGTCAGAGAGGACCCTCTTAGGACACTTGTTGATCCAATGGCCAGGATCTCCACAGTGGAAGCACTCTCCGCGTCTGCGATGAAGATTACCCCGGGTCATGCCAACCTGCATGGGTTCCTCGGTGGAGACCTCAGTGTTGTCCCTGGAAAAGGCCTCTGCTAGACCACCATCTGAGAACAGAACTGTCGTTCTTGTCGTCTCTCTCTAACTCGTCGGTCAAGTCGGACAACTAGGGTCACCATCTCCTCTAAGGTCTCTGGAATTTGATAACTGACTAATAGATCTTTTAAATTATCAGACAGACCAGACCTAAACTGACTCTTCAGGGATGGTTCATTCCATCCTGAGGGGACACACCACCACCTGAATTGGGTGCAATACTCCTCCGCAGGGAGATGGCCCTGAACCAGTGCCCTAAGAGCCGTCTCGGCTACCAGGGCCCTGTCTGGTTCGTCATAGAGGGTACCCAGGGCCTGAAAAAAAACCTCCTCAAAAGTTATACAACTGGCCTCAGAAGGTAACAAGAATGCCCAGTCCTGGGGATCATCCTGAGGTAGAGAAATGATAATACCCACGCGATGGCGCTCGGGACCGGAGGACACGGGGCGCAAACGGAAGTAGAGTTTGCAACTCTCCTTAAAGGAGAGAAACCTCTTCCGGTCTCCAGAAAAGGGTTCTGGGAGCTTGATATGGGTCTCAAAATGTGGACTGGAGGGCTGAGGAGTGGAAGAACCTTGCCCTAACTCAAAAGAACTGAGTTTCTCTCCTAGCTCCTGCACCATCTGTGTCAGGTTAGAGACATGATCCGTCAGGGTCACAAGAGGATTCATGATACAGTGGTTATTGGTAGAGTTGAGCGAACACCTAGATGTTTGGGTTCGGGGAGTTCAGCCGAACTTTAAAAAAAAGTTCGGGTTCGGGACCCGAACTTGATCCGAACTTGGACCCGAACCCCATTGAAGTCAATGGGGACCCGAACTTCACTTTATTATTTTCCGCTATAACATGGTTATAACAGAAAATAATAGTATTAGCTTTTTCAGATCTGAGTTTTCATGATTGTGAAAACTCTGATCCGACAGTATATTCTAACACAAAGGCGTTCCCATGGTGATGGGGACGCTTCAAGTTAGAATATACTAATAACTGTGTACATAACTGCTGCCTGCTGCCTGATTCATCTTACCCTATCTGTGCACGGCATCATAGCTTGGAGGGGGAACCGTGTTGAATGGCATTTCCTTTTGTTCTTCCTCATTGCTTATTGTTTCAGGGTCTTCAGGATGGCCTATACTCTTTTACAATGTGAGGCATGGATCCAGGTGGGTCTCCCTTCGAGTTTCATGGAAGTTGCGGTTGTCAACAGCACTTGGTAGGGTCCCTCATATCGTGGTTTGAGGGTGTTTCTTGACTACCACCCACTCTCCAGGTTTCAGAGTGTGGCTTCCTTCTAGGGAGTCTGGATCTGAAATGGAAGAGAGAACTTGTGCATGTGTGTTAGACAATTTTTTGCTCAATGCTATCACATATTGCATTTGTTACTGCTGCGGAAAATACTGTCCTATTCTTGGCCCTGTCCCAGATAGGGTCTTGTATGGGATCAGTTTACGTGGGGGACTTGGTGTGTGCCTAACTGAAAAGAGTGTTATAGGCAAGCACTGAACCCAATTAAGCCCTGTCTCTCTGGTCATCTTCAGCATTTTTTATTCTAACACCCCATTCAGTCTTTCAACTTTGCCGCTGCTTTGGGGTCAGTTAGGGGTGTGAAACGCTAGGTGTGACCCTACCATCTTCCAGACCTCTTGGGTTAGACTAGCAGTGAATGCTGGGCCCTGATCACTCTCAATGACCTCAGGTACCCCGAACCTACAAACAGTTTCCTGCATTCGTTTCTTAGCAGTGGTGGTTGCTGTGGTTTCGGACGGGGTAGGCTTCTGGCCACCCAGAGAACAAGTCTATCACTACTAGCACATATTGAAACCGTTGGCACATTGGCATCTGGATGTGGTCGATTTTGATCCTTTGGAATGGGTACAGGGCTCTGAAGAGGCACTTGGTGGGCGTGGGTTCAGTCCTGCCTGGGTTGCACTTGGCACAAATGAGGCAAGACTGGGTATGTCTTACCAGGATTAAGGTGATTCCTGGGACCACCCATATTTTGTCAATTAGTTCTTTCATGATGGTTTTGGATTGGTGGGTGGGCCCGTGGGCCACTGAGGCTATTAAGGGATAGAGGGCTCTGGGTAGGCATACTTTCTTTCCTTCTTTCCAGAGTCCAGATTATTCTTTGAGGGCTGACTCTTTCAACCATGTTTTCTTTTCCATGGGAGTGGCCTGTTTCTGCATTTGTTTCAGTAGGTCCCATGTGACTTCTTTCTGTTCCAGGTCTTCCTGTACTACAATAATCTGGTCTGACTGGACTGTTTTCTCTTCCACTGCTGTTTTCTTTGCTGCTTGGCTAGCTATGGCGTTTCCTCTGGCCTCAGAGGTGTCAGCTCAAGTATGTGCCTTTACCTTGATCATTGCCACTTGGGTTTGCAGGAGTACTGCTGCCATTAGAGCCGCTACTGCTGAAGCATACTTGATTGGGGTTCCTGTGGCTGTGATGTAATCCCGAGCTTTCCATATTACTCCAAAGTCATGAACCACTCCAAATGCATATCTAGAGTCTGTGTAGATATTGGCAGTAGAGTCTTTTGCCATGAGGCAGGCTTTAGTAAGGGCAATGAGTTCAGCCTCCTGTGCTGACTGGTCTGGGCGCAATTGTCTTGCACACAGCACCTCATGCTCATTAGTGACCGCCATGCCTGTATGGTACTTCCCTTTGTTATTGGCATACCTTGAGCCGTCCGCAAAGAGAGTCCAATGCGGGTTTGTCAGAGGAGTGTCTTGGACTGATGGTGGTGTCCCTACTTTAGCTTCCATCATTGTGATGCAATCATGATCTAGTTCCTTGTAAAGAGAGTCGGTTGAGGCCCATAGTTCATCTTCCTGAAGATCCTCTTCAGCATGTAGATCAATAAAATCTTCAGAATCTCAAGTATACTCCCCCCTTGGAAGAGGAAGGAGTGGAGCAGAGTTGAGGATGTGGCTTCTCTTAATGGTGACATTATCTGGCAGGAACAGACTACACTGGAGCCAGAGTTGGTGCTGTGCAGTGAGGTGTTTAGGTTGAGTCTGCTGAAGGATGGCAGAAATGTCATGGCGAGCAAGAATAGTGAGGGGGTGACCAAGCACAATGTCATATGTGACATCCAGAAGGGAGCTGGCAGCATGGACGGCTTTGACACAGGAAGAGGCAGCTCTGGCTATGGGGTCAAGGTCCTTAGAATAGTAACCCAGGGGTCTTTTGTGGCCACCATGAGTTTGAGTAAGGACTCCAGTCACGTGGTCCTGATGTTCCATGATATACAGTCAGAAAGAAAGGTTGTAGTTGGGGATGCCAAGAGCAGCGGCAGATGCAATGGCGGCCTTCAATGACTGAAAGACTTCTCCGGCCTCCATTGTCATCTGGAAAGGATTAGTAGCATTTTTGAGTATACAGTAATATAGGGGCTGCATTAGGACTGAAGCATCAGGGATCCAGGGTCTGCAGTAAGAGATGAGTCCCAGAAAGGTTTGCAGCTGATGAGGGGTGTCCGGGAGTTTGATGTCAGAGATGGCATTTTTCCTGGTATCAGTGAGGTGCTCGCTACCTTGAGAGATACAATGACCTAGGAAGCCAACTTTGGGGAGACACAGCAGCAATTTGGCTTGTGAGACTCAACAGCCAGAAGAAGCCAGGAACTGGAGAAGTGAAACAGACACGGATAGGCAGACTTGCGGAGAAACGGCACAGAGGAGTAGGTCATCCACATATTGCAGGAGTTCCACTTCCGGGTTGTCAGACTTCCAGGGTTGCAGTACAGAAGACATAGCCTTGCTGAAGCAGGAAGTACTGTTTTGGGTCCCTTGCGGCATAGCAGTCCAGGTGTACTGTTTGCCAGCATGAGTGAAAGCAAAAAGGAATTGACAGTCCTCATGTAAGGGAACACAAAAGAATGCATTGGCCAGATCAATGATGGTGAAAGTAGTGGTGGTGGGTGAGATGCAAGCGAGGAGGGTGTGCGGGTTGGGGACAATAGGTGTCTCGAGGACAGTGGCCTCGTTGACAGCTCGGAGATCCTGAACCATGAGATAAATAGGAGGTTGTCCCTTCTCCCTCTTCTTCCGGACTGGGTAAAGGGGCGAGTTACAGGGAGAGGTAGTGATTTTGATTGCCCCATTCTGTATGAGGGCCTGCAACTGGAGTGTAATAGCATCCTGTTGTGAGACAGAAAGCGGATATTGCGCTTTGTATGGCAGGACCTTGGGGTCCTTCAGGGTCACAGTGACTGGTGGGACATTAAGGCGTAAAATATCCTGGAGTCCTTTGGCCCAGAGGGTATTGGGGATGAGGTGCAAAATGGTTTGCAGCGAATCCCCTTGCTCATATGAATCAGTGACCTGAAGAGTTGTTAATGCCATGAGGAGGCAAGTTTCTTCCGGGTATTGGGCTGTACCGTCCCATTCTCTCTGAACTGTATGTTAGCTTGGATTTTATGAAGAAGATCAGAGCCTAACAGATTGAAGGGGCATATTTGGCTGACAACAAAATGCTACATGACTCCTGCTAGAAGGTAGAGCCGAGGGGTTTTAGTCCAGGAGAAACCAGGGGAAGTGACTGAGAGTGGCTTGGTAATAGGGTTATGCTGCATGACCCTTTCTAGTCCAGAACAGGGTAATTGAATGTCAGTGAGCCAGGAAGGAGGTACGGCAGTCTCACATAAAACACTGCGGGCTGCACCAGTGTCTACAAGGAATGAGAGTTCCTTCCCTGCCACCTCGAAGGTTGAAAGTCAGACCCCTTAGGATAGGGGTGGGGATATGGTCCATTATTAGTGAAGAATACTCAGCTGTCTTTTTTTCCACAATACTCTGTAGGTCTGACAATGTACAGTCGTGGCCAAAAGTTTTGAGAATTAGATAAATATTGGAAATTGGAAAAGTTGCTGCTTAAGTTTTTATAATAGCAATTTGCATATACTCCAGAATGTTATGAAGAGTGATCAGATGAATTGCATAGTCCTTCTTTGCCATGAAAATTAACTTAATCCCAAAAAAACCTTTCCACTGCATTTCATTGCTGTCATTAAAGGACCTGCTGAGATCATTTCAGTAATCGTCTTGTTAACTCAGGTGAGAATGTTGACGAGCACAAGGCTGGAGATCATTATGTCAGGCTGATTGGGTTAAAATGGCAGACTTGACCTGTTAAAAGGAGGGTGATGCTTGAAATCATTGTTCTTCCATTGTTAACCATGGTGACCTGCAAAGAAACGTGTGCAGCCATCATTGCGTTGCATAAAAATGGCTTCACAGGCAAGGATATTGAGGCTACTAAGATTGCACCTCAATCAACAATTTATAGGATCATCAAGAACTTTAAGGAAAGAGGTTCAATTCTTGTTAAGAAGGCTTCAGGGCGTCCAAGAAAGTCCAGCAAGCGCCAGGATCGTCTCCTAAAGAGGATTCAGCTGCGGGATCGGAGTGCCACCAGTGCAGAGCTTGCTCAGGAATGGCAGCAGGCAGGTGTGAGCGCATCTGCACGCACAGTAAGGCGAAGACTTTTGGAAGATGGCCTGGTGTCAAGAAGGGCAGCAAAGAAGCCACTTCTCTCCAAAAAAAACATCAGGGACAGATTTATCTTCTGCAGAAGGTTTGGTGAATGGACTGCTGAGGACTGGGGCAAAGTCATATTCTCCGATGAAGCCTCTTTCTGATTGTTTGGGGCATCTGGAAAAAGGCTTGTCCAGAGAAGAAAAGGTGAGCGCCACCATCAGTCCTGTGTCATGCCAACAGTAAAGCATCCTGAGGCCATTCATGTGTGGGGTTGCTTCTCATCCAAGGGAGTGGACTCACTCACAATTTTGCCCAAAAACACAGCCATGAATAAAAAATGGTACCAAAAAACCCTCCAACAGCAACTTCTTCCAACAATCCAACAACATTTTGGTGAAGAACAATGCATTTTCCAGCACGATGGAGCACCGTGCCATAAGGCAAAAGTCATAACTAAGTTGCTCAGGGACCAAAACGTTGACATTTTGGGTCCATGGCCTGGAAACTCCCCAGATCTTAATCCCATTGAGAACTTGTGGTCAATCCTCAAGAGGCGGGTGGACAAACAAAAACCCACTAATTCTGACAAACTCCAAGAAGTGATTATGAAAGAATGGGTTGCTATCAGTCAGGAATTGGCCCAGAAGTTGATTGAGAGCATGCCCAGTCGGATTGCAGAGGTCCTGAAAAAGAAGGGCCAACACTGCAAATACTGACTCTGCATAAATGTCATGTAATTGTCGAGAAAAGCCTTTGAAACGTATGAAGTGCGTGTAATTATATTTCACTACATCACAGAAACAACTGAAACAAAGATCTAAAAGCAGTTTAGCAGCAAACTTTGTGAAAACTAATATTTGTGTCATTCTTAAAACTTTTGGCCACGACTGTACATCCATATGTTTGATGTACCTATGACAGTTTTCTAAAAAAAGGGCATGGGATGGGTTTCAGGATCTCTCAGCAGATTCACTATGGTGAATAACTGCTGCGGGGTAAAGGACACATATTTTGGAGGTCCTTGTGGTCGGGTAAGAGCTAGGGCTTCCTTTACAACTTCGATTAGGGCTTCCTTTACAACTTCGATTGCCCCTTTCTAAAGCTTGCATATTCCTTTGTAATTCATTAATCTGTTCCTAGAGCAGAGTTGGTCTGGGCAGGCTCAAGGGTTGGGTGCCGGAGCCACTATAGTCTATTGGGGGTGGTCGCTCAGGGGTCTGTATGTTTAAGTCTACATGACCAACAACACTGTCCAGATTCTCCTGTTCAGGGACTTCTGACTGCCCCTCATCATGATTGAGGCAGGAGGTGGATTACTAGGGGCCATAAACGTGCCACCTGGATTTATCATGGGATATAACGGCGCGACTGGTGAGATTACAGGGGCGATGGGAGGATCAGGGCTGAAGGAGATTAATTTTCCAGCCATGGGCGTCATCTGGGGATAAGATGGCGACGTAGCAGGGACTGGGAGGACATGCTTGGGGCTTACAGGGGTGTGACTATGTGGGAGTGGAGCACCACAGGCAAAACACGTCTCTCGGGAGGTGGGATTTTGCTGACAACATACATTACAGACCCACCCACTTCCTTTCTTCTCGGCGCCATTATAGGGCGGTGGCTGCCCCTGCCCAAGATTACCAGGTTTACAATAATATCTGCCACTAGCTTCATCAAAATTTTGCTCTCCTCCCGTCTGTTCAAATTCCTTGCTACAGTCTAGCCACACTCGGACTGTATCCACTAACTTCTCATCTTCTAAATCTACCTTTCTTTTCTGTCAGCAAAGTTTGCCATGTTGTACAACACAAAGTACCACCTTTACATATACCATATACTTTCTCTAGCTTGCTCAAACTTTTCACAAATCATTTTCCTCTCCTGTCCGCCACGTATTGCTCAGGTGAGCAGTAACCCTTTGGGACACTTGCATTATGTCCCATTGTCTCTTGCACCTACTGGAGCTGTCTAGAGAGACCTCTGTTATAGAGTAATCACTGGACCTGATGAAGCTTTGAGTTCCAGACAAGCACACTCTGGGCTGCTACGGACCGCTCTCCCTCTTTCTGTGATCTAATCAAGCAACCGGGCTGCACTCCGATACAGGCAAATAGGAGAACTGTCAGTGATACTTGTCAACAGAGTCTTCACAGTTTTTAAACATAGTACATAAAGACTTTAAAACACATGGGGTTCTTATTTTCATGCACTGGAGGACGCCCCAAGCTGACACGTCACCCGTTCCTCAGACAGGCACGGATAGACTACACCAAAGGACACATGGATGTAAGGTAACACGTCTTACCTCTTAATGGGCTGCAGTACCGGTGTCCGTTGTGAGAACCTCCTCGTCTGGTCATCGGGGGTACTAGATCAGGGGTCATGTCCTTCTAGCCCCACGTTTGGGCAGCCAACTGTTTTGGATCTGGTCAGGGTACCAGGTAGGTTGATATACTGCTCCAAATTAGTAGAAAATTATCTTAACGTGCACAGAGAAATCAAACTCTGACACACCCATTGGAGTCAATGTAAAATCTCTAGTTTAATTGCAAGTGTTCACACAGAATATCCCCTCCTGGTGGGAGGTGACTAAATGTGGTGCATTTTTATTGGTTACTGGGAATCAATAGCAAGCATTCAATGGGTTAATCTTACACTTCTTTTTAATCAGGCTGACCTAAGAAATCATCTAACAGGTACATCAGGCGGTCACTGTATAACAATTTTTCTGTTGGCCAGTTAGATTACAGGCCCCAACAATTATGCATTCACCGTACAGAAAAGATCAAATGATTATGTGGCTGAAGGTATATTAGCCGGTCATCGGATATTAATTTTACTGCGGGCAAGTACAAATAAATGTCAAATAAATATGTTTAAAAAAACTAAAAATATAAAATTGGATTAAAAACATGGCTAACGAAATCCCCCCTCTTGAAAAAAAAACCAATGGTAATAGGTGAAATTCAATTAAACGTGGTCGTCACATGTGTTGAATTCCTCTGAGATCAATGCCTCATTAATTTTTAGAAATGTGAGGTAGTCCACACAGTCGTGAGCTGGGCGAGTGCGCTTATCGGTCACGATCCCTCCTGCTGCGCTGAATCTCCTATCAGACAGGACGCTCGATGAGGGGCAAGCCAAGAGTTCCATGGCAAATTGTGCCAGCTCTGGCCACAGGTCAAGTCTGCACACCCAGTAGTCCAGGGGTTCCTCGCTTCTCAGAGCGTCCACATCAGCCGTTAACCCGATGTAGTCAGACACCTGTCGGTCTAGGCATTTCCTGAGGCTGGATCCAGAGGGCGGCTGTCGATGGGTTGGCTGCAAGAATGATCTCATATCCGAAGTGACCAACACATCTTCAAACTGCCCTCTTCTTGCAGGCGCGGTAGGATTAGTACCCGCAACTGTTTCTCTGTGGGTGGAAATTCCTCTGCCAGCGCCCGCAAAAGCAGAATGCAGCATATCTCGAAGCAAGACCTGTAAATGCTGCATTCTGACAGCCCTCTGTGATGCTGGTAACATGTCCGCCATTTTGTGTTTGTACTGGGGGTCTTAGCACGTTGCCCCTAAGTGATGGTCCTTGCCCTTTATGCTTTTTATACTAGGGTCCCTCTTCAAACACTGGAGCATGAAGGTTCCCATTTGCACTAAATTGTAAGCGATGGAGCGTCCTGGCTCCTGCCCATCGCCCAGGAGAATGTCATCCTCGATCTCCTCCCCCCATCCACGGACAACACCAGGGATCCCAGAAAACTTTAAAGCCTGCTCTTCTTGCTCCTCCTCCTTCCCCTAGGCACAATCCTCCTCTGACTCCTCTTCAGACTCCTGCTGTCACGCCCTGCCCTGTGAGAGACCTGAGAAGATCTGACAGACTTGCTACACGTGAGTCTATCTGACAGATTGTTCTGTTTCTCTTTGTTGCGGTTTTGGTCAGGATCCCACTTCCCGACAGGTTTTGCTCATTAGCTATTTAGTGGTGCTATTTTTACCCGCCTCTCACTATAGCCCTTGCAGTTTATATTTGCTTTTGGAGTTCTCAGCTTGTGTTTGGTGGATCTCCGGCTCCCCGTCCGTCTTAAGCTAAGTCCTACTCCCTCCCTTTTGTTGTGTGTTCTGGCTAGGCCTCAGGAAGACGCTGGTTCCTGCACCTTGCGCTAGGAACCGGTTGTCTTATATCCAGCTCCCTAGCTGAGGGTTTGTTTCAGTTTCAGCTAGGTTTAGGTTCTAGCGTATGAGCACTTCCACCTTAAGGATTTGCTCATGTTGTCAGCAGTCAGGGAAAGGCTCAGGGATTGTTAGGTGGTGACCTTTTCCTGTTCCCTAGCTTTGGGGCCTAGCCTGGTGTTTTGTTGTATTTGGTTTGCTTCCCTTCCCTCACCTACCGTAACACCTGCTGACTTGTCTCAGATGGAGTAGCCCCCCCTGGGAATTCATTCAGCATTGCAACTTCCTCATTTTCCTGCTCCTGCTCCTCGACGGCTTGATCAATGACACGACGCAATGCAAGCTCCAGAAAGAAGGCGTAAGGTACGATGTCACTGATGGTGCCCTGGCTGCGACTTACTAGTTTGTGATTTCATCAAATGGCCGCAGAAGTCTGCATGCATCACGCATGAGCAGCCACTGGCATAGTGAAAGGAGACCAAGCTCCCAGAACCTGTCCTGCCGCAGAGTTCGTACAGGTAGCATAAAAAAGGTGGAGTTCCAGCGCGTTGGGCTGTCACTAGAGATGGGCGAAACCAAACTGTATATGAGCGAACCCAAACTGTATAGTTCGGGTTCGTACCGAATTTTGGGGTGTCCATGACACGGACCCGAACCCGAACATTTTCGTAAAAGTCCGGGTTCGGTGTTCGGCGCTTTCTTGGCGCTTTTTGAAAGGCTGCAAAGCAGCCAATCAACAAGCGTCATACTACTTGCCCCAAGAGGCCATCACAGCCATGCATACTATTGGCATGGCTGTGATTGGCCAGTGCAGCATGTGACCCAGCCTCTATATAAGCTTGGGTCACGTAGCGCCGCACGTCACTCTGCTGTTACAAGTGTAGGGAGAGGTTGCAGCTGCGATGTTAGGGCGAGATTAGGCAGATTAACTCCTCCAAAAGACTTCATTCTGTGATCGATCTCCAGCTGTGGATCATTGAAGTGCTGATATTGAATTGCTCAGTGTTTTTAGGCTGCCCAGAGCGTTTTTATATCACTTTTTTCAGGGGTGATCGGCGGCCATTTTGTGGCTTGTGGTGCGCCAGCACAAGCTACCACCAAGTGCTTTTAACCATCAATAGTGTGGTTATTTTTTGCTAAATCCTACATCAGGTGCAGGCTGAGCCTGTGTCACCCAAGTGCATTTAACCATCAACAGTGTGGTTATTTTTTGGCCATATACTACATCAGGGGCAAGTTGAGCCTGTCACCCAGCACCTAAAAAATAGCCCTGACATTTATATTCCTCGAAATCAGTACTGCTTTAGCTGGTCAAGTTATTTGTAGTGACCGTGAAAGCACAGTTTTTGTTCTGGGTTGAAAAAGTATTCCCAAATTTGCCATTTTCAAAATTAGTAGTTTCTGCTATATCAGGCCTACTTTAAATCTATCCCAAAAAGGGTATCTTAGATTTAAGGTACTGATAGTGTCATTCTGAAAAACTTAACACACACGCTACAGTGCAGATACAAGTCTAATTCTGTGATTAAAGGTAAACCTGTCACACAGCGCCTAAAAAAAAGGCCTCACATCTCTATTCAACCAAATCTGTACTGTTTTAGCTGGTCAAGTTATTTGTATTGACCGTAAAAGCACAATTTTTGTTCTGGGTTGAAAAACTATTCCCAAATTTACCATTTTCAAAATTGTGGTGAACGGGAACAATGAGGAAAACATCTAGTAAGGGACGCAGACGCGGACGCGGACATGGTCGTGGTGGTGTTAGTGGACCCTCTGGTGCTGGGAGAGGACGTGGCCGTTCTGCCACAGCCACACGTCCTAGTGAACCAACTACCTCAGGTCCCAGTAGCCACCAGAATTTACAGGGATATTTGGTGGGGCCCAATTCCGTTCTAAGGATGGTAAGGCCTAAGCAGGTACAGGCATTAGTCAATTGGGTGGCCGACAGTGCATCCAGCACGTTCACATTATCTCCCACCCAGTCTTCTGCAGAAAGCGCACAGATGGCGCATGAAAACCAAGCCCATCGGTCTGTCACATCACCCCCATGCATATCAGGGAAACTGTCTGAGCCTCAAGTTATGCAGCAGTCTCTTATGCTGTTTGAAGACTCTGCTGCCAGGGTTTCCCAAGGGCATCCACCTAGCCCTTCCCCAGGGGTGGAAGAGATAGAATGCACTAACGCACAACCACTTACGTTTCCTGATGATGAGGACATGGGAATACCACCTCAGCACGTCTCTGATGATGACGAAACACAGGTGCCAACTGCTGCGTCTTTCTGCAGTGTGCAGACTGAACAGGAGGTCAGGGATCAAGACTGGGTGGAAGACGATGCAGGGGACGATGAGGTCCTAGACCCCACATGGAATGAAGGTCGTACCACTGACTTTCACAGTTCGGAGGAAGAGGCAGTGGTGAGACCGAGCCAACAGCGTAGCAAAAGAGGGAGCAGTGGGCTAAATCAGAACACCCGCCGCCAAGAGACTCCGCCTGCTACTGACCGCCGCCATCTGGGACCGAGCACCCCAAAGGCAGCTTCAAGGAGTTCCCTGGCATGGCACTTCTTCAAACAATGTGCTGACGACAAGACCCGAGTGGTTTGCACACTGTGCCATCAAAGCCTGAAGCGAGGCATTAACGTTCTGAACCTTAGCACAACCTGCATGCAAAGCATGAACTGCAGTGGAGTAAACACCTTAAAAACAAGGAAGTCACTCAGGCTCCCCCTGCTACCTCTTCTGCTGCTGCCACCTCGGCCTCTTCTGCTGCTGCAGCCTCGGCCTCTTCCTCCGCCTCGGGAGGAACGTTGGCACCTGCCGCCCAGCAAACATGGGATGTACAACCAACACCACCACCTGCGTCACCAAGCATCTCAACCATGTCACACGGCAGCGTTCAGCTCTCCATCTCACAAACATTTGAGAGAAAGCGTAAATTCCCACATAGCCACCCTCGATCCCTGGCCCTGAATGCCAGCATTTCTAAACTACTGGCCTATGAAATGCTGTCATTTAGGCTGGTGGACACACACAGCTTCAAACAGCTCATGTCGCTTGCTGTCCCACAGTATGTTGTTCCCAGCCGCCACTACTTCTCCAAGAGAGCCGTGCCTTCCCTGCACAACCAAGTGTCCGATAAAATCAAGTGTGCACTGCGCAACGCCATCTGTGGCAAGGTCCACCTAACCACAGATACGTGGACCAGTAAGCACGGCCAGGGACGCTATATCTCCCTAACTGCACACTGGGTAAATGTAGTGGCGGCTGGGCCCCAGGCGGAGAGCTGTGTGTCCGCCGCCAAGGATCGCAGGGCAACATTCTTTGCCTCCTGTCTCCTCCTCCTCCTACTCAGCTTCCTCCTCCTCTTCTTCCACCTGCTCATCCAGTCAGCCACACACCTTCACCACCAACTTCAGCACAGCCCGTTGTAAATGTCAGCAGGCCATTCTGAAACTCATATGTTTGGGGGACAGGCCCCACACCGCACAGGAGTTGTGGCGGGGTATAGAACAACAGACCAACGAGTGGTTGCTGCCGGTGAGCCTCAAGCCCGGCCTGGTGGTGTGCGATAATAGGCGAAATCTCGTTGCAGCTCTGGGACTAGCCGGTTTGACGCACATCCCTTGCCTGGCGCATGTGCTGAATTTGGTGGTGCAGAAGTTCATTCGCAACTACCCCGACATGTCAGAGCTGCTGCATAAAGTGCGGGCCGTCTGTTCGCGCTTCCGGCGTTCACACCCTGCCGCTGCTCGCCTGTCTGCGCTACAGCGTAACTTCGGCCTTCCCGCTCACCGCCTCATATGCGACGTGCCCACCAGGTGGAACTCCACCTTGCACATGCTGGACAGACTGTGCGAGCAGCAGCAGGCCATAGTGGAGTTTCAGCTGCAGCACGCACGGGTCAGTCGCACTGCGGAACAGCACCACTTCAGCGTTAAAATACAACTTCTATGTCTCCTTGAGAAAACACTTAGGGTGATGATGGAAGAGGAGGTGGCCCAGGAGGAAGAGGGGTCATTTTTAGCACTTTCAGGCCAGTCTCTTCGAAGTGACTCAGAGGGAGGTTTTTTGCAACAGCAGAAGCCAGGTACAAATCTGGCCAGACAGGGCCCACTACTGGAGGACGAGAAGGACGAGGATGAGGAGGAGGTGGAGGAGGATGAGTATGAGGATGAAGCATGTTCACAGCGGGGTGGCACCCAAAGCAGCTCGGGCCCATCACTGGTGCGTGGCTGGGGGGAAACACAGGACGATGACGATACGCCTCCCACAGAGGACAGCTTGTCCTTACCTCTGGGCAGCCTGGCACACATGAGCGACTACATGCTGCAGTGCCTGCGCAACAACAGCAGAGTTGCCCACATTTTAACGTGTGCGGTCTACTGGGTTGCCACCCTGCTGGATCCCCGGTACAAAGACAATGTGCCCACCTTATTTCCTACACTGGAGCGTGATAGGAAGATGCGCGAGTACAAGCTCACGTTGGTAGATGCGCTACTAAGAGCATTCCCAAATGTCACAGGGGAACCAGTGGAAGCCCAAGGAGAAGGCAGAGGAGGAGAAAGAGGTCGCCAACGCAGCTGTGTCACGGCCAGCTCCTCTGAGGGCAGGGTTAGCATGGCAGAGATGCGGAAAAGTTTTGTCACCACGCCACAGCTAACTGCACCACCACCTGATACGGAACGTGTTAGCAGGAGGCAACATTTCACTAACATGGTGGAACAGTACCTGTGCACACCCCTCCACGTACTGACTGATGGTTCGGCCCCATTCAACTTCTGGGTCTCCAAATTGTCCACGTGGCCAGAGCTAGCCTTTTATGCCTTGGAGGTGCTGGCCTGCCCGGCGGCCAGCGTTTTGTCTGAACGTGTATTCAGCACGGCAGGGGGCGTCATTACAGACAAACGCAGCCGCCTGTCTACAGCCAATGTGGACAAGCTGACGTTCATAAAAATGAACCAGGCTGGATCCCACAGGACCTGTCCATCCCTTGTGCAGATTAGACATTAACTACCTCCCCTTAACAATATATTATTGTACTCCAGGGCACTTCCTCATTCAATCCTATTTTTATTTTCATTTTACCATTATATTGCGGGGCAACCCAAAGTTTAATGAACCTCTCCTCTGTCTGGGTGTCGGGGCCTAAAAATATCTGACAGTGGCCTGTTCCAGTGGTGGGTGACATGAAGCCTGATTCTCTGCTATGACATGAAGCCTGAATCTCTGCTATGGGACCTCTCTCCTCTACCTGGGTGCCTGGGCCTAAATATGTGACAGTGGCCTATTCCAGTGGTGGGTGACGTGAAGCCTGATTCTCTGCTATGACATGAAGACTGATTCTCTGCTGACATAAAGCCAGATTCTCTGTTACGGGACCTCTCTCCTCTGCCTGGGTGCCTGGGCCTAAATATGTGACAGTGGCCTGTTCCAGTGGTGGGTGACGTGAAGCCTGATTCTCTGCTATGACATGAAGACTGATTCTGTGCTGACATGAAGCCAGATTCTCTGTTACGGGACCTCTCTCCTCTGTCTGGGTGCCTGGGCCTAAATGTGTGACAGTGGCCTGTTCCAGTGGTGGGTGACGTGAAGCCTGATTCTCTGCTATGACATGAAGACTGATTCTGTGCTGACATGAAGCCAGATTCTCTGTTACGGGACCTCTCTCCTCTGTCTGGGTGCCTGGGCCTAAATGTGTGACAGTGGCCTGTTCCAGTGGTGGGTGACGTGAAGCCTGATTCTCTGCTATGACATGAAGACTGATTCTGTGCTGACATGAAGCCAGATTCTCTGTTACGGAACATCTCTCCTCTGTCTAGGTGCCAGGGCCTAAATGTGTGACAGTGGCCTCTTTCAGTGGTGGGTGACGTGAAGCCTGATTCTCTGCTATGACATGAAGACTGATTCTGTGCTGACATGAAGCCAGATTCTCTGTTACGGGACCTCTCTCCTCTGTCTGGGTGCCGGGGCCTAAATATGTGACAGTGGCCTGTTCCAGTGGTGGGTGACGTGAAGCCTGATTCTCTGCTATGACATGAAGACTGATTCTGTGCTGACATGAAGCCAGATTCTCTGTTACGGGACCTCTCTCCTCTGTCTGGCTGCCAGGGCCTAAATGTGTGACAGTGGCCTCTTCCAGTGGTGGGTGACGTGAAGCCTGATTCTCTGCTATGACATGAAGACTGATTCTGTGCTGACATGAAGCCAGATTCTCTGTTACGGGACCTCTCTCCTCTGTCTGGGTGCCAGGGCCTAAATGTGTGACAGTGGCCTGTTCCAGTGGTGGGTGACGTGAAGCCTGATTCTCTGCTATGACATGAAGACTGATTCTCTGCTGACATGAAGCCAGATTCTCTGCTATGGCATGAAGAGACTGATTCTCTGCTGACATGAAGCCAGATTCTCTGCTATGGCATGAAGAGACTGATTCTCTGCTGACGTGAAGCCAGATTCTCTGCTATGGGACCTCTGTCCAATTGATATTGGTTAATTTATTTATTTTTTATTCATCTCCCTATCGACATTTGTTTGCAGGGGATTTACCTACATGTTGCTGCCTTTTGCAGCCCTCTAGCTCTTTCCTGGGCTGTTTTACAGCCTTTTTAGTGCCGAAAAGTTCGGGTCCCCATTGACTTCAATGGGGTTCAGGTTCGTTACGAAGTTCGGGTCCGGTTCGGATCCCGAACCCGAACATTTCTGGGAAGTTCGGCCGAACTTCTCGAACCCGAACATCCAGGTGTTCGCTCAACTCTAGCTGTCACAAATCAGACGTCTGACGGCCAGGTGGTGTCGTCATTGAACGTCCACAAGGCGAGCCATGGCCGTGTAAGATCAAAAATCGCCAGAGATTTTTCTGGCCTGCCGCAAGTTGTCCTGGACCCCTGGGTATTTGGCAATGAATCACTGCCCGACATGTGCCATGCACAGCACGTGTGTCATTTTGCCCTGTTTCAGCGCGCTTAGCAGATTGTCACCGTTGTCGCACACCACTTTACCAACTGTCAAATTCAGACTGATTGGCCTGTGACCGCAGAGCTGAAAAGAGTGCAGGATCGGTGTGACTCTTGGCTTCCAAGCACAGCATGGCAACATTTCACCTGGCACGTCAAATTGGTTCTGGGGAGCTTGGGGAGTGCAGCGGAAGTGGCGGTAGCAGTGGAAAATGAGGAGTAAGCTGAGGAGGAGACGGAGGATGGAGTAGGAGGAGGAGAAGAAGAGGCAGGCCTGCATGTATTCCATGGCACCAAATCCACACGGGTGCCACGGGTTACATGCTTGACGGCCGTCAGAAGTTTCACCCAGAAGGCAGTAGAAGTTATGTACCATCCCTGCCCGTGTTTGCTAGACCACATTTCTGTGGTCAGATATATCTTGGCACCGACACTGTGTGCCAGAGATACATTCACTTGCCCCTGAACATGGCCATATAGCTCTGGGATGCCCCTCGGGGAGAAATATTTCCTTCCAGGGAACTTCTATTGTGGTGTTCCAATAGCCACAAATTTTCTAAAGGCCTCCGAGTCCCCCTGTTTATATGGCAGTAGTTGGCGGGCTAGCAGTTCCGACAAGCCAGCTGTCAGCCGTTGGGCAAGAGGGTTATCCGGCGTCATCAACTTTTTACTTTCGATCATTTGGGCCACGGAAGCCTGCCTTTTGAGAGATGAACGCAAAGACGGCACGGTGTAATGTGGAGTGGAGGACAAATGGGAGGAGAGGGAAAAAGGCAGGACGTGGAGTGCCGGGAGTTTGGCTTTGTGGGTTCTGACGGTGTTGCTCCCACTGGGCTCGGTGATGGGAGGCCAGGTGCTTTCTTAAGCCGGTCGTCCCTAGGTGAGTGTTGGGCTTACCGCGACTTATGCGTTGACAGCACAGGCTGCAGATGGCAACACTATTGTCATCAGCTGACACGTTAAAAAAAGCCCACACTGCGGAGCCGTGTGTAGGAGTCCCGGGAGCGCCACATGTGACCGTGCATGGTGGATGGCTCGCTCCAGATACATTTGCAGTCTGCTTTTTGCCTCCTGTGCACTGCGAGTTCTGCCTGCTTCTCCTCCTTCTCCTCACTATCTGCTGCTCTGTCTCTCCCTCTGAACTTCCCTCCTCCTTCTCTCTTGTGGGCACCGACGTGACATCCATCGACATGTCATCATCGTCACCTTCACCACCACTGACATTAAAGATTTCGGAGTAGGCAGCAACAGCGGGGACCTCAGTCCTTGGGCTGATCTGGGTACTGTTGTCAGACCGCTAGGTGGCGGCTGTTGCTACCTCCTCTTCCTGATCCGATGCCAAGAATGACTGCGCATCGGTAAGGTCTGGGAATGGATGGGAAAATAATTCCTATGACTCGAGTGCAGGGGCTATGGTGGTGGTGGTTGTGTCTTTGGGGATGCACACAGCAGAGAGTGAGGAGGGTGCAGATACAGAGGATGAGGAGGGTGCAGAAGCGGAAGGCTGAGTGTCCACTCAACCAACTCTGGTGCGTCCTTTGATGTAATCGCATGCGCCTTCTCCAACTTCCCACTTAGGCTCCGGCCTGGTGTACCTGCCTGATTCCTACCACACCTGCGGAATGGCCTGCCTCTTTCTCTGCCTGTCATTTTTAAAATGACCCTGTGACAAAAGTCCCTATAGAAGAGCAGTATTTGTCGAAGCAGTTATAATCAATATTTGGTGGAAGCAGGTACGGTATATCAAACCACTTAATCAATATTTGGTGGAAGCTGTTGTATTGCAGGACTCAATCAGTATTTGGTGGAAGACAGTATATCAATCCCCTCTATCAGGTATATAAAACCCCTTAATCAATATTTTGTGGAAGCTGGTGTATCACACCCCTCAATCAGTATTTTGTGGAAGCCGGTGTATCGCAGGCCTCAACAGGGGCGTCGTTAGGTCAAAACATTCTGGGCTTGAGCCCAGGATGTTTTGACCAGTGCCCCAAATGTTATGCTGGCAGGGCCAGCCGCTTTGACTCTCCTGCGCTGCGCAGCGCTACTCTACACCTGCCCCGCTATCCTAATCCGTATCTTGCAGTAACTGAACTTTAAATCAGCGTTCATCTCATTACTATCTTACACACTCAGCTCCGGAAACATGCAGTGCAGGCGGCGCTCGCTCTCTGACGTCACTCGCCCTCCCCCCTCCACAGTATTAAAATCTTTGGTGTGCTGTCTGCCATGGTCAGTTACTCTGCAGCAATATACTTACATGCTGTGGCCACCCTGCGCTCCTTGTTCTTGTAACTCGTCACAGGTCTGTGCGGCGCATTGCTATAAGCATAAGCAATGCGCCTCACAGACCTGTGAGTTACAAAAATGAGGAGGCGCTGGGCAGCCACAGCGCATGTAAGTATGCTGCTGACCAACTGACCATGGCAGCCAGACAGGACTTCAGTAGCGTCCTGGCTGCCATGGTAACCGGTCGAAGCCCCAACATTACACTGCTGGGACTCTGATCGGAACTGCCGCTGCCACCAATGATGGGGGGGGCGCACTGCCCACCAATGATTTTAATACTGGGGAGGGGGGGCGCACTGCCCACCAATGATTTTAATACTGGGGAGGGGGAGGGGAGGGCGCACTGCCCACCAATGATTTTAATACTTGGGAGGGGGAGGGCGCACTGGCCACCAATGATTTTAATACTGGGGAGGGCGCACTGCCCACCAATGATTTTAATACTTGGGAGGGCGCACTGCCCACCGATGATTTTAATACCGGGGAGGGGGGAGGGCGCACTGCACACCAATGATTTTAATACTTGGGAGGGGAAGGGGGAGGGCGCACTGGCCACCAATGATTTTAATACTTGGGAGGGAAAGGGGGAGGGCGCACTGGCCACCAATGATTTTAATACTTGGGAGGGGAAGGGGGAGGGCGCACAGCCCACCAATGATTTTAATACCGGGGGGGGGGGGGGGCGCACTGCCCACTAATGATTTTAATACTGGGGAGGGTGCACTGCCCACCAATGATTTTAATACTGGGGAGGGCGCACTGCCCACCAATGATTTTAATACTGGGGAGGGCGCACTGCCGACCAATGATTTTAATACTTGGGAGGGGAAGGGGGAGGGTTCACTGCCCACCAATGATTTTAATACCGTGGGGGGGGCACACTGCCCACCAATTATTTTAATACAGGGGAGAAGGGGGAGGGTGCACTGCCCACCAATAATTTTAATACTGGGGAGGGTGCACTGCCCACCAATGATTTTAATACTGTGGAGGTGGGGGCGATAGGGCGCAGTGCCCACCAATGATTTTAATACCGGGGAGGGCACACTGCCCACCAATGATTTTAATACCGGGGAGGGTGCACTGCCCACCAATGATTTGAATACCGGGGAGTGCGCTCTGGGGGCTGATGGAGAGGGTACTGGGGGCTGGTGAGAGGCACTGGGGGGGCCGCTGGTGAGAGGCACTGGGAGCTGATGGAGAGGCACTAGGGGCTGATTAAGAGGCACTGAAGGCTGATGGAGAGGCACTGGGGGCAGGTGACAGGCACTGGGGGCCGATGGAGAGGCACTAGGTGCTGGTGAGAGGCACTGGGGGCTAATGGAGAGGCACTGGGGGCTGATGGAGAGGCACTAGGGACTGGTGAGAGGCACTGGGAGCTGGTGAGAGGCACAGTGGGCTGGTGAAAGGCACTGGGGGCTGATGGAGGGGCACTGGGGGCTGGTGACAGGCACTGGGGGCTGGTGAAAGGCACTGGGGGCTGATGGAGAGGCTACTGGGGGCTGCTATGAGGCTACTGGGGGCTGCTATGAGGCTACTGGGGGCTGCTATGAGGCTACTGCGGACTGCTATGAGGCTACTTGGGGCTGCTATGAGGCTACTGGGGACTGCTATAAGGCATGGGGCTCTTATCTGAGGTCTGATTGGGGGTAATTCATATTGGAGTCTGAGCTGAGGTGGCATCTGAGGTCTTATTGGGGTCTTATTAACATTAGGGATCTTATTGGGGCTGTTAGCTGAGGTCTGATTAACATTGGGGGTCTGATTGGTGGTCTGACCTGAGGTATAATGAAAAATATTTTTTTACCGGAGCAGCTTGGAGAAAAAAAGGCCTCACAGTCTCCCAAACTCCTTCTGCCCAGCCAAGCGAGCCAGCACCCCTGAGGCCAAGCCTGTCAGCACCCCTGAGGCCAAGCCAGCCAGCCCCCCTGAGGCCAAGCCTGTCAGCACCACTGAGGCCAAGCCAGCCAGCACCCCAGTTTTTGTTTACGTTTTATGTTGCACTGAATTTTCTGCGAAATATATATCTATTTTTTTATTTTTTATTTTTTTTGGGGGGGAGGGGGTTGGGGTGGCAGTGGATCTTGGGTGAGTTTCCACACTTTTTTTTCCCAGTACTTGATAGTGAACATGGCTGCACTGAAGAGGGAGTGCAGCCATGTTCACTATTTTGTCTGGATTCTCAGTTTTTAGGCTACTTTCACATTAGCGTTTTTTTCTGGATCTGTCATGGATCTGCACAAACATTTCTGTTACAATAATACAGCCGCATGCACTTGTCATGAACTGATCTGGTTGCATTTTGTCTTCTATAGCTATGACGGATCCGTCTTGAACACCATTGAAAATCACACATTGACTTACATTGTGTGTCAGGACGGATCCGTCTTGCTCCGCACCACATCGCGAACAGAAAAACTTTATTCTGTCTGCGATGGGGACGCAACCAAACGGAATGTAATGCATTTTAGAGCATTTCGTTCAGTTCCATTTTGTACCCATTGACAATGAATGGGGACAAAAAATGAAGAGTCTTCTTCCGCTATTGAGATCTTATGACGGATCTCAATAGCGGAATTGAAAATACTAATGTGAAATTAGCCTTAGATGTAAAAAGCAGAACCATCAGTTCACCCAAGGCCATGAACTCTACTGTATCCGTAGTTTCAGGTGCTGCACATCTCGTATCTTCACAGCATAGACAATTGCCTTCAGATGACCCCAAAGATAAAAGTCTAAGGGGGTCACTGGATATGCGAAATTTCTACATGATAATGTGTTTCCCTCTTTATGCCCTGAAGCTGGCACGTTCCCTGAGTTTTTCCAGCAAGATGGTGCACCACCACATTATGGGTGTCAGGTCCGAGCATTCCTAGATGAACAGTTTCCTGGAAAGTGGATTGGTCGTAGTGGGCCAGTTGAATGGCCCCCAAGGTCTCCCGATCTGACCCCCTTAGACTTTTATCTTTGGGGTCATCTGAAGGCAATTGTCTATGCTGTGAAGATACGAGATGTGAAGCACCTGAAACTACGGATACTGGAAGCCTGTGCTAGCATTTCTCCTGCGGTGTTGCTATCAGTGTGTGAAGAGTGGGAGAAGAGGGTTGCATTGACAATCCAACACAATGGGCAGCACATTGAACACATTTTATAAGTGGTTAGAAACTTGTAAATAACTCATATAAGAATAAAGGTACGTTAAAACCAAGCACACCATTGTTTTTCTTGTGAAATTCCCAATAAGTTTGATGTGTCACATGACTCTCTTCCTATTGAAAAAACAAAAGTTGGATTCAAAATGGCTGACTTCAAAATGGCCGCCATGGTCACCACCCATCTAGAAAAGTTTCCCCCCTCACATATACTAATGTGCCACAAACAGGAAGTTAATATCACCAACCATTCCCATTTTATTAAGGTGTATCCATATAAATGGCCCACCCTGTATATTGAATATATAGACACTGAGGAAGAAGACAGCAGAGTCTTCGAAACGCGTCTGGCGTATAGGATATATATGAGTTATGGCAACATAACCGGCAATTCGTTATTAAATATCGCTCTAACTGATATCAAAGAAAGCGCTTTTAAGCAAAAGGTCCACCAATAACGGCAGTGATCGGCACGCTACAGGAAGTAGCAGGAAGCCAGCCCAGCTCTACTACCTGTGCAGGCTTCACCGGAGACACGAGGGACGCCAAAGACACAGAGGGGGCCATACCACAAGCCAATTCGGGGATCACTAAAGAGGAGCAACGAAACACAGCAGTGCCCCGACCACCAGTCCCAACGGACTGCATCTGCTATACATACTACTCATTCATACTAAGCGAGGTACCTTCTATCTGATATCATTAAAGATAAAAGTCAGAGGTAATCTTACCCCATATTTACTCCACGTGGGACGCCACGAACAGGACACTCTCCGCGCATATATGAGTACCGGAGAAATCTTCTGCAACTGTATTTTTACTATTGAACCTTGTGATTATACTTTGAATCCAGATTTCAGATCGCAGTAATATCAGTCAGTAGGAAATACCAAGTTGATAATGTGGTAATCAGCAACTGTAAGGCACACTCTCCAGAGAGACTCTTAATGAAAGTGTACCATCATCTTGGATACAATTCTTTCAATTGATAGCGCTCACATACCGCTATTCTGATCACCTCTCTTGACCTATTCATGCACCAATACGCTTCAACTATGCTTGCACTCTAGAGATAATATATATCCCTGCATCTTTTGCATTTTTTTTGCATTTTTTTTTTTCATTTTTTTCATCACTTTTTTTAATATATATCTTTTTTTCACTTTTTTACTTTTGGTATTTTCACATTTTTTCTTCGTTTACACTTATTTTGAATACATCAATTATACTTTTCACCGTCTCAGGTCACAATCTGAGCTGTGTATCAATCTATTCCCGCATCATCAATATGAAGAAATCTGTTCCCAATACCACATCCATTATTCACATGGATCTCTCTGCATAATAGCTGAGACGATATACCACTTGAATGAACTTTGCCTTTATCTTGGGACTTTTATTTCAGTTTTTTTTACAGCTTACCAGCTGACATCTGTATATTATTTCTCCACCCTTGGATCATTGAATCATCATAGTGCTGCTATTATCAGGCCACATTTTTGAATATTCGTATATATTTTATATTACTTTATATATTTTTATTTTTATTTTTTTATTTCCTTTTATCTTTTATTTTTACCTTACATTTTTAGCCTAGTATCATATTCTACTAATACATTTTATTGACCTACTGCATATTTAGTCTATGTGATTCCATCTATAAGAGTGCCCATACACTTTTCCTCATTGACTTTACTTGGTGAACAGAGTGCGACATCAGTTTGGAGCACCTTGCCATCACCAATCAGAGGGAGAGCCGCCCTATATATCCCCCTTTACATGAACTCTATATTGCAGTGCTCGAAACGGCAGGGCTGGTCCACACGTAGCAATACATCAAAAATCCCGGGGAATCGGCAGTTTGCCAAAAGTTTATTTTGGACTCATATAGCTATATTAAATACAATCACCTACCGGCTTCACGTGCACATCGCACACATAGTCATGGCATTGATATGACAAAGTGTGCACGGGAAATGGTTAGGAGATTGTATTTTAATTTTTTATATGTGTCCTAAGATAAAAATAAACTTGGAATTTTAAAGCTCGATTTCTAGTTTTGTTCATGGTAAAGCTCAGAGTAAAAACGTTGTCCTCTTTTACCATCTCCGTGTTTTTGTATGTAGTATACATTTTACTGATAAATTTAATACAGTTATATTGGAATGACTGAATTTCTTTACAATTCCTGAACTGTTGACGGTTGGGACTCAGAGAAGAAGAAAAGGTTGAGAACCTAAAGCACATTCTGAGCAGAAAAGTGACTAGTCCCATCGAACCCTCCAGAGTGTTAAAGCATGGGTTCGGGGAACAGTTACTTCATTGCTTTTATACTTTTTCAGTGCATGGCTTCTGTTCACATTCCATGTTCATCAGATCTTATGACAGGTTCTCTTCTCATCACTATTCCTAGCTTGCCCTACAATGAATCTTAAAGTTTTTTAGGCTTTTCCAAATTTCCTCACGGATCAGGTTTGTTTTCACCCCATAGACAAGTGGGTTGAGCATGGGAGGAACCAAGAGGTAAATGTCAGAGAAGATAATGTGGACATAAGGAGGAATCTTCTTGCCATATCGGTGGGATAAGAAAGAGAATATGGCCATGCAGTAAAAGCTCAGGAACACGCACATATGAGGGGTACACGTGTTAAATGCTTTCAGACGAGCGTCTTTAGATGGAAGACGGAAGACGGCATTGAAAATCATGGTATACGATAGGAGGATGAAAAGCAAATCAACACCAAGAATGGTGAAAGCAACAAATAGTCCATATATACTGTTCACCCGGATATCAGCGGCCGCAAGCTTCACCACCGCCATGTGCTCACAGTAGGAATGTGCAATGATGTTGGTCTTGAAAGCAGGAAACCTTTTGATCAGAACAAGACAAGGACCAACCAGAACAACTGCCCGGACCACAAACACGATGACCAGTCTGGTTATCAGTCTAGTGGTTATTATGGAGTTATACCGGAGAGGCTTATATATGGCAATATAGCGGTCATACGCCATGGAAAGCAAGAACCCAGATTCAATACTGGTGAAGCTGTGAATGAAGAACATCTGTAGAAGACAACCATTAAAGCTAATGGCTCTAGCATCAAACCAGAAGATGGACAAAATTTTGGGGGCAAAGCATGTACAAAGAAGACCATCATTAAATGCCAACATGGAGAGGAATATAAACATAGGCTGGTGGAGTCTTGGAGATGTGAGGATGACAACTATCACCATGATGTTCCCCAGCAAAGCAAATATATAGAGGATACAGAAAGGAATTGAGATCCAGATATCCCCATGTTCTAGACCCGGAATACCAACCAGTATGAAGTAGGTGGGATAGAAGGTGGCATTCATCATCTTCTAGTGTTCCTGATGCAAATGAATAGCACTGACATTAAAATGCAATGCACTATAGGGACGATACATTGCATTTTAAAATCTTTCAAAAAGCTGTCTGTTATAGTCCCCTTCTGGGACTATTAAGTGGTAAAATTTTTTTTAAAAAGACTGAATTGTTAATTTATTCTTAGTTGCCACCGAAAAAACTTGTGATCAAAAAGCGTAATTTACTCCTAAATGATACCAATAAAAAATACAAGTTGTCCCGCAAAAATCAAGCCCTCACACAACTCCATAGAAAGAAAGATAAAAAAAGTTATGGGTCTTGGAAGTGGCAATGCAAAAACATTTTTTTTCTTTCTATTGCAAAAAAGTAGTAAAACTTAAAAAAAAAAGATATGTACCGTATCTGGTATCACTGCCAAAGAGAATAAATTATGTTATTTATGCCGAAAAATGAACGCCGTAACATTTATAACGTATAAACACAGTGGCAGTATTGCTGTTTTTCCTATCCCCCACCCAGAAAGAGGTAATAAAAGTTAATTAGAAAGTTATGTGTACCCCAAAATGGCGCCATTAAAAACTACAACTTGTCCCGCAAAAAAACAAGCCCTTTTAAAGCTATATAGATGAAAAAATAAAAAAGTTATAGCTCTTGGAACGCGACGATAAAAAAAGGAAGAAAAACGCTTGGTCAGTAAGGCCCAAAACAGGCTGGTCTTTAAGGGGTTAAAGTTAGCTTTTAATTCCCCTGGATGATTTTAGGATAGTAGACAAAAGGGTAGAACTTGATTTGTCATTCCTGCAAAAATTGTGGGAGATCAGCACAAAGTGTGGACAGCACATCAGTCTCAGGACAGGTAGAAACAGTGAGACAAGGGTTAAATACAAAAACCCTGGCTTGTCTGGGGTAATAGCAGTGTCCAGGAGAGAAATGCAAAAAAAACAGGAAATAACCCCACTTCCATCGACTTCTGGCTGCAGCATCCATAGACTCACCTGTGCAGATCTGACGTCCTGTCCGACTGCGAGACTTTATATCTGAGAGACGCCCCAACAGGATTCTCTGTAAAGCTTTTCCGGAACTCTGGAGAGCACTAATGATTGGAAAGTCTGGGGACAGTGTGGAGCGGCCCCTGTGGAGAGACCTTTAGGGCTGGTGCGAGGATTAACTCTAAAAATCTCCATAAAGAATTACACTAGACTAGCAGTTCTTGTTGTAGGTCATCTGGAATTATCAACTAAAAAAACACAACCTGAAGAGCAACTTAGGCCAAGCTTAGTTGTTAACCCTTTTCTGGCATCTTCTGTACATGTATGGCTCAGCCAACAAGGAGTTCCTGCAAAGCATCATATATGTATGGCAAGGTTATCAGGCAGACACTCAAATGATCACTGCAGCAGCCTGGATATGCTTCATAGCCAGGCTTCAGGGGCCCCAATTCAAACTCTGGATACATACTGCTGTGTGTTCCCCTTGTCTCCCCTCCTTGGTTGCCCAAGGAACTATGTACTCTGTGACAGTTGGAAATTTCTGGAGCAATTTTTCCACAAGGATCTTCTGGTATTGCACCATTTTGCTCATCAGCTCAGCCAGAGGAATGAGAGATGAGAAGTTCTCTTTGTAATGGAGATCGAGAAGGGGGAACAACAAGTAATCGGTGTTGGCCAAAATGCATATAACACGAGGGTCACGGGATAGGCAGCCTAACATAAAGTCAGCCAAGTGTGCCAGTCCCAAAAGGCAAGACTTTGATGTCATCTTCAGGAGGATGACTCTCAATCTCCTCATCCTCTTCCTTCTCTTCGGCCCATCCACACTGATTAGATGAAATAAACCTGCTATGTGTACTACCCTCTGTAGTGGAGGCAACCGTCTCCTGCTCCTCCTCCTCATCATTATCCAATTCGCGCTGAGAAGACGAACTGATAGTGGTCTGGCTATCACCCTGTGTACTCTCTTCCCCCATTTCCACCTCTTCCACATGCAAAGCGTCCACCTTCATTGTGAGCAGCGAGCGTTTCAGTAGACACAGAAGTGGGATGGTTACACAGATAATAGCGGCATCGCCGCTCACCATCTGTGTTGATTCCTCAAAGTTGCGTAAAACCTCACAGATGTCTGACATCCATGCCCACTCCTCGCTTGTGAAGAGCAAAGCTGACTGGAAAAGCGACGACCATGTTGCAGCTGGTATTCCACAACTGCTGTCTGCTGCTCACAAAGCCTGGCCAACATGTAGAACGTGGAGTTCCAGCGCATGCTCACGTCTCACAACAGTCCGTGAGCTGGCAATTGCAAATACTGCTTCAGAGTTGCCAGAACAGCGGCAGCTGTAGATGACTTTTGGAAATGTGCACACACATGGCACACCTTCACCAGTAGCTCAGGCAAATTGGGGTAGGTTTTTAGAAACCGTTGATCCACTAAGTTGAACACATGGGTTAGGCATGGTATGTGTGTGAGCTTGCCAAGCTCCAAAGCCGCCACCAAGTTACGGCCATTATCAGACACAACCATGCAAGGTTGTAGGTTGAGTGGTGAAAGCAACAGCTCAGTCTTGCCCCTTATACCCTGCCACAGCTCTGCAGCGCTGTGCTGTTTGTCAGCTAAGCAAATTAGTTTCAGCACGGCCTGTTTCCGCTTCCCCACTGCAGTGCTACACTGCTTCCAGCTACTGACTGATGGCTGACTGGTGCTGCGAGATGAGAATTCAGCGGTGGAAGTGGAGGAGGTGGTGGAGGAGGAGAAGGGGGGGTTGCAGCCACTAATGTAGGTGGTAGCGGAAATCCTGATGGAAGTAGGGCCCCGCAATCCTTGGCGTCAGTAGCACCTATGCCATCCCAGGATACGACTCGCTCCTGGCCTCCACAACGTTCGCCCAGTGTGCTGTCAGGAAAATGTAGCGTCCCTGGCCAAAAGCACCTGTCAATGTGTCCGTGGTTAAGTGAACCTTCCCAATAACTGTGTTGGTCAGGGCACGGGTGATGTTACGAGACACATGCTGGCGTAAGACGGGGTTGGCACACCGGGAAAAATAGTGGCGGCTGGGGACTGAGTAACAAGGGATGACTGCCGCCATCAGGCGTTGGAAAGTCTTAGTGTCCACAAGCCTAAATGGCAATATTTCCAGGGCCAGCAATTTGGAAAGGTGCGCATTTAGTGCTATGGCCTGTGGGTGGCTGGGTATTTTCGCTATCGTTCAAAGGCCTGGGGTATGGACATCTGTATGCTGCGCTGAGACACAGAAGTGGATGTGGTTGCTGATGGTGCTTGCGAAGGTCCAGGTGCATGTCGGGAAGCATCCGGGCCTGGGTCTTGGACAGGAGATTGCCCAGGACGTAACACAGGGGAAGAGGAGTCAGTGGTGTGACCCGCAGACACAGATTGTGGATCCAGGCGTTCGGCCCACCTATTAGGGTGCTTTGATGCCATGTGGCGGATCATGCTGGTGGTGGTGAGGTTGCTAGTGTTCATGCACCTGCTCATTTTTGTACGGCACAGGTTGAAAATGACAATTCTTTTATCGTCCGCACTTTCCTCAAAAATGCACCAGGCTGTGGAACACCTACCCCATGGCAAGGGAGATTGCCGCAAGGAGGTGCTCCTGAGAACAGTTGTGGGCCTGTTTGCCACCCCACTGCCTCTTCCAGCCTGTTGCGGTGCTGAGGATCCCTCCCCCTCTGTACTGCTGTCCTTGCTCGGCTTGCCGCCTTCCCAGGTTGGGTCAGTGATTTCATCTTCCAACACCTCCTCTCCCACTTCCTTACTTTGGTCATCCTCCTGACTAATTGACCTAACAACAACCTCACTTATTGACAACTGTGTCTCATCCTCATCATCAACCTCTTGAGTAGTGATGGACAAACTTCTGCCGGGACGGTTCAAGAACGGATGCAGACCCATTTTCCTGACGTGTGAATGGAAAAGCTATCCCTCAAAATGAAAATAAATTAAATTATTAAAGTTAAGCAAAAAGCCTAGATGTGGTCGGCAATAACAAGTGCTTGGCGGCACCAAATCAGAAACCATATGTCCTACCACAATCCGGGAGTTTCCAGCGCACATCCATGAATCCCGGAGGGAAAGCAAAAAACATCCATCCCTGGGCTAGATGATGATGTGGTATTGAAGGACAGGGTGGGCAAAGAACTGTCCCTGATATTGCCCTACAGGGGGGTGCTATTCTGGCCCTGATAGCCTAACCACAGACCACCCGCCCTGATAAGAGCGACCGCTTCCGGAACCTTACCTTATATAAAAATGGCCCTAGTAAGCCCCTAGCCCCTAGGCCCCTGACTTCCAGGTGATCACTATATAGATCTATGTGTTTTTGACTCACTATAAAAGTATAAGTATATCGCACCCCTCTGTGTATCACACCTATCGATAGCACACCTATACTAGTCCTTAACCACCTCCCGACCGCCTAACGCACGGATGCGTCCGGAGGGTGGTTGATTCATTCCTCCTGGACGCATCCGTGCGTCATCTCGCGAGACGTGAGATTTCGGTCAGAGCCGGCCCGCGCATGCGCATCGCGGGCCGGCAAAAGTTAAAGTACAAGTTCGTCACCAGCCTGCCAGCAACGATCATTGGCTGGCAGGCTGGCGATTTTCAAAAAAACGAATCACAAGCCGTATAACAGATCATATTAGTAAATATGATCTGTTATATGGCTTGTCTGCTCCTCTGCTGGTCCTTTTCGTCGGTTGTATCCAGCAGAGGAGCAGACTGAACTGTGAGTAGCACCAACAGTACACTGTAGCCCCAGATCACCCCCCTGCACCCCAATTAACCCTTTGATCACCCCTTTGATCGCCCCCTGTCAATCACTAGTGAAAGGAAAAAAGTGATCAGTGTAAACTGTCCAATTTTTTTTTCACTGGTATTGACTGTTAGGTTTTAGGGATAGTTTAGGCCCCTTGGTTAGGTAGTTTAGGGATCAGTTAGCGCCCGGCCCACTGCACCGCAGTCACTTATTCGCTGTTTAGCGTATCGCTAATCAGCATTTGTACTTTTATAGTATCTGTAAGTGATCAAAACTGATCACGGTCAGATCTATAATTGTATTACACTGTGTGCAGAATTATTAGGCAAATGAGTATTTTGACCACATCATCCTCTTTATGCATGTACCAATTAAGCATATTAGGTGATGTGCATCTCTGTAATGAGAAGGGGTGTGGTCTAATGACATCAACACCCTATATTAGGTGTGCATAATTATTAGGCAACTTCCTTTCCTTTGGCAAAATGGGTCAAAAGAAGGACTTGACAGGCTCAGAAAAGTCAAAAATAGTGAGATATCTTGCAGAGGGATGCAGCACTCTTAAAATTGCAAAGCTTCTGAAGCGTGATCATCGAACAATCAAGCGTTTCATTCAAAATAGTCAACAGGGTCGCAAGAAGCGCGTGGAAAAACCAAGGCGCAAAATAACTGCCCATGAACTGAGAAAAGTCAAGCGTGCAGCTGCCAAGATGCCACTTGCCACCAGTTTGGCCATATTTCAGAGCTGTAACATCACTGGAGTGCGCAAAAGCACAAGGTGTGCAATACTCAGAGACATGGCCAAGGTAAGAAAGGCTGAAAGACGACCACCACTGAACAAGACACACAAGCTGAAACGTCAAGACTGGGCCAAGAAATATCTCAAGACTGATTTTTCTAAGGTTTTATGGACTGATGAAATGAGAGTGAGTCTTGATGGGCCAGATGGATGGACCCGTGGCTGGATTGGTAAAGGGCAGAGAGCTCCAGTCCGACTCAGACGCCAGCAAGGTGGAGGTGGAGTACTGGTTTGGGCTGGTATCATCAAAGATGAGCTTGTGGGGCCTTTTCGGGTTGAGGATGGAGTCAAGCTCAACTCCGAGTCCTACTGCCAGTTTCTGGAAGACACCTTCTTCAAGCAGTGGTACAAGAAGAAGACTGCATCCTTCAAGAAAAACATGATTTTCATGCAGGACAATGCTCCATCACACGCGTCCAAGTACTCCACAGCGTGGCTAGCAAGAAAGGGTATAAAAGAAGAAAATCTAATGACATGGCCTCCTTGTTCACCTGATCTGAACCCCATTGAGAACCTGTGGTCCATCATCAAATGTGAGATTTACAAGGAGGGAAAACAGTACACCTTTCTGAACAGTGTCTGGGAGGCTGTGGTTGCTGCTGCACGCAATGTTGATGGTGAACAGATCAAAACACTGACAGAATCCATGGATGGCAGGCTTTTGAGTGTCCTTGCAAAGAAAGGTGGCTATATTGGTCACTGATTTGTTTTTGTTTTATTTTTGAATGTCAGAAATGTATATTTGTGAATGTTGAGATGTTATATTGGTTTCACTGGTAAAAATAAATAATTGAAATGGGTATATATTTGTTTTTTGTTAAGTTGCCTAATAATTATGCACAGTAATAGTCACCTGCACACACAGATATCCCCCTAAAATAGCTAAAACTAAAAACAAACTAAAAACTACTTCCAAAAATATTCAGCTTTGATATTAATGAGTTTTTTGGGTTCATTGAGAACATGGTTGTTGTTCAATAATAAAATTAATCCTTAAAAATACAACTTGCCTAATAATTCTGCACTCCCTGTAGTGTCACCTTAGCTCGCCCTCCACCCAAAACGCAGTGTTTGCCCGATCAGGCCTGATCGGTCGCCCACACGTGCGTTCACCCACGCCCGCCCCGCCACAGTGACAAAAAATATATTTTGATTTTTTGATCACTGCACATTCACTTTACACTTCACTGCGGCGATAAAAAAATCAGTTTTGATATTTTTTATCAACCGCAGCGGCCTCCGGTACTTCGCTAGCCTCCCCTTTGTAAGACAGGCTTGCTTTTTTTATTGGGTAGTCTCAGGGAATACCCCTAAATTTAGTAGTCCAAGTGTCAAACAGGGGGTATTCTTCTGAAGAGGCCTACAGGATTCTGACCCAGTCAGATGAGGAATGGGAACCCTCATCTGACGAATCTAGCGGGTCAGAATATGAACCTGTGGAAAGCAGTGGCTCTCTGACCCAAAGTTCGGACGAGGAGGTGGAGGTCCCTGGCAGCACCAGGCGTACCCGGCCCCGTGTCGCTAGACCACAGGTTACGCAGGATCCGCTTCAAGAGCAGCAGAGTGGGGCTGTCGCTGCCGGATCATGTGGTGAGGCATACACCAGCAGTGCAGCCCTTCCTGGACCTAGTACCAGCACTGCCGTACAACATGGTGAAGTAGCGAGCACCAGAAGGGCAGTTGAAGCTGGTACGGTGGCACGTGCAGTAGTTACCCCGTCGCAGCCACCGCACAGACAGGCCCGTAGAGCCCCTAGAATCCCTGAGGTGCTGGCAAACCCTGATTGGCAGTCACCAACTTCAGCCGCACCATTAGTTTCCCCTTTCACCGCCCAGTCTGGAGTTCGGGTTGAGACGGCTCAGATCGGTTCGGCCCTGGGATTTTTTGAGCTGTTCTTGACTGCGGAGCTCTTAGACTTAGTTGTGGCAGAAACAAATCGGTATGCCACACAATTTATAACCGCCAACCCGGGAAGCTTTTATGCCCAGCCTTTCTGGTGGAAACCAGTCCAAGTTTCCGAAATAATTTTTTTTCTGGGCCTTCTCCTCAACATGGGTCTAACTAAAAAGCATGAATTGCGGTCATATTGGTCCACGAACCCAATTCATCACATGCCCATGTTCTCTGCTGCTATGTCCAGGACACGATTTGAGACCATCCTGCGTTTCCTGCATTTTAGCGACAACACCACCTCCCGTCCCAGAGGCCACCCAGCTTTTGACCGGCTCCACAAAATTCGGCCCCTCATAGACCATTTCAACCAGAAATTTGCAGAATTGTATACCCCAGAGCAAAACATCTGCATAAACGAGTCCCTAATACATTTTACCGGGCGCCTTGGCTTCAAACAATACATCCCAAGCAAGCTTGCCCGGTATGGGGTCAAATTGTATAAGCTCTGTGAAAGGGCCACAGGCTATACCCACAAATTTCGTGTCTATGAGGGAAAAGATCAGACCCTGGAGCCGTTCGGTTGCCCTGACTACCTGGGGAGCAGTGGGAAGACAGTCTGGGACTTGGTGTCACCCTTATTCGGCAAGGGGTACCATCTTTATGTGGACAATTTCTACACAAGTGTAGCCCTCTTTAGGCATTTGTTTCTAGAACGGATTTGCGCCTGTGGCACCGTGCGACCTAGTCGCCGGGGCTTCCCCCAACGGCTCGTTACCACCCGTCTTGCAAGGGGGGAGAGGGCTGCCTTGTGTAACGAAGAACTGCTCGCGGTGAAATGGAGAGACAAGCGTGACGTTTACATGCTCTCCTCCATTCACGCAGACACGACAATCCAAATTGAGCGAGCAACCCGTGTCATTGAAAAGCCCCTCTCAGTCCACGACTATAATTTGCTCATGGGAGGGGAGGACTTCAATGACCAGATGTTGTCTCCGTATTTAGTTTCCCGCAGAACCAGACGCTGGTATAAGAAGGTGTCTGTATATTTGAGTCAATTGGCTGTGTATAATAGTTTTGTTCTCTACAGTAAGGCTGGGAGAACATGATCCTTCCTCAAATTCCAGGAAGAGATCATCGAGAACCTCCTTTATCCAGGAGGTTCCGTGGCCCCATCCACCAGTGTAGTTAGCCGTCTACACGAGCGACATTTCCCCAGTGTCGTTCCTGGTACCTCAACCCAACCGTCACCCCGAAAAAGATGTCGTGTCTGTAGCAGGAGTGGAATAAGGCGTGACACCCGCTATTTCTGTCCTGACTGTCCTGACCACCCTGCCCTATGCTTAGGAGAGTGTTTCCGGAAGTACCACACACAGGTACACCTAGCATAGGGATCACATCTCACCAGGACAGGCACACAGGGCTATTAGGGCCCATTCACTCACAGCTGCTGCAAACGTCTCCTTTCACATGGGACAAAGTGCATAACGCACTTCGCCACATCTTTGGGCGATTTGCGCTTTGCACATTGACCCATGGGGAAGGAGAGGTTTGTTCTATAAAGGTAAAAAAAAAAAAAAATTTTAAAAAAAATAAGCAAAAAGGTTAATGTTCAGTTCAAAAAGTTAAAGTTTATATGTTCTCTTCCAAAGTTAATAAAATTATTGTGTTGCGGCCTGGTTTTTTTTTTTTACCTTCCAGATGGACCAATCGATCGACTAGCTGCAGCACTGATGTGCATTCTGACAGAAGCATTGCGCTGCTGTCAGATTACACGCAAGTCGGTGTATGCGGCGCTGCAAGACGAGATTTCTCCTCTGCAGTAAAAGATACGTTTGCCGAGGCATATGAGCTGAGGAGGTGGCGGTGTTCATATACTTTGGCAAACACTTTGTATATATATAAAAAAAAAAATCCCGGCAATGATTTATTCATCCACATCGATTGATGTGAATGGAGAAATCGGGTTTGCCAGGGCATACGAGCTAAGTGGGTATGGATGTTGGGCGGAGCTCCTATCCCCTCCTTTTTTTTTTTGGCAGAGATTTTTTCATCCACATTGATCGATGCGAATGAAGAAATCTGTGCCGTTCATTTTTTTCTTTCAGCCCAGAGGCTGAACGGAAAAAAAAAATCTCATTACCCGTATGCTCAATATAAGGAGAATAGCAGAAACTCCTAATGCTGGGCATACATGTAATGATTGCGGAGACCCTCAAATGCCAGGGCAGTACAAACACCCCACAAATAACACCATTTTGGAAAGAAGACACCCCAAGGTATTCGCTGAGGGGCATATTGAGTCCATGAAAGATTGAAATTTTTGTCCCAAGTTAGCGGAAAGGGAGACTTTGTGAGAAAAAAATTTAAAAAATCAATTTCCGCTAACTTGTGCCAAATTTTTTTTTTTATATGAACTCGCCATGCCCCTCATTGAATACCTTGGGGTGTCTTCTTTCCAAAATGGGGTCACATGTGGGGTATTTATACTGCCCTGGCATTTTAGGGGCCCCAAAGCGTGAGAAGAAGTCTGGTATCCAAATGTCAAAAAATGCCCTCCTAAAAGGAATTTGGGCACCTTTGCGCATCTAGGCTGCAAAAAAGTGTCACACATGTGGTATCGCCGTACTCAGGAGAAGTTGGGGAATGTGTTTTGGGGTGTCATTTTACATATACCCATGCTGGGTGAGAGAAATATCTTGGTCAAATGCCAACTTTGTATAAAAAAAATGGGAAAAGTTGTCTTTTGCCAAGATATTTCTCCCACCCAGCATGGGTATATGTAAAATGACACCCCAAAACACATTCCCCAACTTCTCCTGAGTACGGAGATACCACATGTGTGACACTTTTTTGCAGCCTAGGTGGGCAAAGGGGCCACATTCCAAAGAGCACCTTTCGGATTTCACCGGCCAATTTTTACAGAATTTGATTTTAAACTCCTTACCACACATTTGGGCCCCTAGAATGCCAGGGCAGTATAACTACCCCATTTTTTGTCACAAGTTAGTGGAATTTGAGACTTTGCAAGAAAAAATAAATAAAAAAATCATAATTTTCCGCTAACTTGTGACAAAAAATTTAAAGTTCTATGAACTCACTATGCTCATCAGCGAATACCTTAGGGTGTCTACTTTCCGAAATGGGGTCATTTGTGGGGTGTTTGTACTGTCTGGCCATTGTAGAACCTCAGGAAACATGACAGGTGCTCAGAAAGTCAGAGCTGCTTCAAAAAGCGGAATTCACATTTTTGTACCATAGTTTGTAAACGCTATAACTTTTACCCAAACCATTTTTTTTTTACCCAAACATTTTTTTTTATCAAAGACACGTAGAACAATAAATTTAGAGCAAAATTTCTATATGGATGTCGTTTTTTTTTGCAAAATTTTACAACTGAAAGTGAAAAATGTCATTTTTTTGCAAAAAAATCTTTAAATTTCGATTAATAACAAAAAAAGTAAAAATGTCAGCAGCAATAAAATACCACCAAATGAAAGCTCTATTAGTGAGAAGAAAAGGAGGTAAAATTCATTTGGGTGGTAAGTTGCATGACCGAGCAATAAACGGTGAAAATAGTGTAGGTCAGAAGTGTAAAAAGTGGCCTGGTCTTTCAGGGTGTTTAAAGGGGTTATCCGAGTTATGGGAAAAAAAATAAAACCTAACAAAATTAATCAGGATATACATATACAGTACATTAGTCAAGCTTGATTTTTTGAAAAAAAAAACGATCTTTACACCTTTTCTAGGTTCTGTTATTGCTATGTTTACATGCAGCAGTAACAACAATGACTCATCTCTCCCTCATGAATATTTGTGGGAGGGGTTGATCATCATGATGGCACTGTTTAGGGGGGAGATCTGTGTGGATGGCACTGTTTAGGGGAGGGGGGATCTGTGGATGGCACTGTAGGGGGATCTGTGGATGGCACTGCCTGCCATCCACAGACCACAGATCCCCCTACAGTGCCATCCACAGATCCCCCTCCCCGACGCTCACAGCAGCAGTACTAATCAGTCACTTCATTTCTCAATGCAGAGGTATTTTCTTATTATTTTGAAATCTCAGAGTCTCTGACTCTTACTTTGGCTGAGCTCCGGTAACAACAGCAGGCAGTGCAGGCAGCGTTCACTCACTGACGTCACGCGCCTGCTCCGCCTAGTGGGAGGAGCAGGCGCGTGACATCAGTGACAGTGAGTGAGCGCCGCCCCCCCAACTGCCTGCTCTGCTATTACCGGAGTACAGAGCTAAGAGATATCCTGTAATAATGCAAGTAAAGAGCTCACTACAGCGCCCTGTATATTCTAACCCCCAGGCAAGCGTCCCTCTCACCATGGGAACGCTTGGGAGTTAGAATATACCATCGGATTTGAGTTTTTTACGATCTCACTGAGCTCGAAAAAATCAGATCCGATGGTATATTCTAACCAGGCAAGCGTCCCCGTCACCATGGGAACGCCTGGGGGTTAGAATATTTTATACCATTGGATCTTCTGACTGTTACTCTGCTTGGCCAGCTCGGGGCCCCAACCAGTTCGGGGCCCCAAGCTATTGCTGGTTTTGCCTGGCCTGATGACCGCGCATATGCGACCACCTATTAGCCGCAGGGAGGAACTTTGAGGTAGCCGCGGCACAAGTGAGGATCGCGCATGCGCGATCAACTCACAGCCGCACGGACTGTAATGCAGAGAGGTGGGGGCGTGGCCAAGGCTGATGACGTTCCGTTTACATGGCTTAGTCACTCCGACAAGCAGAGAGCTCCATGTAAACGGAACGTCACAGCTGATGACGTGGGCGGTCACATGACTGTTTAGTGTAGCAGAGAAACGGCACAAGATAGGTACAGCAAGTGATTTAGGAAAACTAATGTATAGGAGAAATAAAGCCATAGAGAGAAATTAAGTTAACTCGGATAACCCCTTTAAGCTATGGGGCTGAGGTGGTTAAAAAGACTTTTGTGGCCCTATTAGCCAGTGTTTGGTGTCCCTAACAGCCTGTCCCTGCTCCACACAGCAACCTCTCCCTACACTGGCAAAGCACTGAATGTAAAATGGCGGCCAGATTAGGTTTATTTATAAGGTAGGGGGGGTGTCCATGTGCTGAAACGTCTCGATTGGCTGTCCTGTACCACCTGATGGATGTGTCATGGGTCAAAGTTCTTCATAATGTAAAAGAATATGGCGGGCGCAATTTTTCTCCATATGTTCACATGTTCGGCGAATCGCAAACATGCAAAGTTCGCTGCGAAACGACCGCCGGAACCGCAAGGCCATCTCTACTCTTGAGACACTAATTGCCGTTGACTTATTGGCAACTGTGTCTCATCATCATCATCCACCTCGTGAAACACTAATTGCCGTTCCCCACTGTCATCTTCTTCTGACTGTGGATGCTCAAGAGTTTGGGAGTTCAAGCTGGCTTGGCGAGAGGCCCAAATCAAGGAATGACAATGAAAAGAGCTCCTCGGAATATCCGAGTGTGGGATCACTTGTTTGCCAAGACTCTCCATGGTGGGAAGAAGGAGGATCAGGGTGAGGATTCTATTGACCAGACTCTTGGCTACTGAGACTGGACTTTGTGGAAGACAGGGTGGTGCTTAACCGACTGGAAGCATTATCTGCTGCAATCCAACCGACCACCTGGTCGCACTGGTCTAACTTCGAGAGTGGTGTCCTGCACCGCCCTGCAAACTGGGACATGAAGCTAGGTATTGTGGATGAGTGTGTTTCTTTTGCTCTGGCAGCAGGCACAGTTTCACCGCGCCCAGGGCCACGGGCTCTGCGTGCACCATCAGCAGCACGGCCACTTTCCCGTCCCTTACTGCTCGCATTGAGCATATTTAATGTCATACATGCTTGCAAGTCTGTCACATGTACAGTAGCGCAGGTTTTGTAAGTGTATGCTCAAATAAATTACACTGAATGTCACAGATATTTAGGATGCGCAAACGTTATACAGGAGATGTAGCGCAGGAAATGTCACTGTCAGCAGCGGCCAAACATTTGCGCTGAATGTCACAGATATTTAGGATGCGAAAATGTAACACAACAGATGTAGCAGAGGTTTTGTCACTGTCAACAGCGGTTTTGTCACTGTCAATTGCATGCAACTTAGCGCAGGTTGCGCTAATAATATATATAGCAGCTAGATAAAACAATAGTTCTTGAAAATACTTTTGGGTCTCTAACCCCTTTCAACACTAAACCCTGCCTAAAAAAAAAAAAACTATTCCTGTCCCTACACTTAGCAGCCAACAAACCTGCGGGGAGGAGACTCGAGCATCGCGCTCAAGCACACGCGATGTTTGACTGTGCATTTTTAACAAAATAGACAATGATCTTCTCTGGAATACTTATCTGAGAAACACTGAAAATGAAGGGAGCTTCCACCCCAACATGTGTAAGGTCCCAAAGGGCGCTGTCAGGTGTAGAGATGAGCGAATCGAAGTTGACGAAATGGAATTCGATCAAAATTTCAGGAAAAATTGGATTCACACCAAATCCGAATTTCCTCACGCTTCGTGGTAACAAATAGGGATGAGCGAACCCGAATTTTGGGGTGTCCGTGACACGGACCCGAACCCGAACATTTTCGTAAAAGTCCGGGTTCGGGTTCGGTGTTCGGCGCTTTCTTGGCGCTTTTTGAAAGGCTGCAAAGCAGCCAATCAACAAGCGTCATACTACTTGCCCCAAGAGGCCATCACAGCCTTGCCTACTATTGGCATGGCTGTGATTGGCCAGTGCACCATGTGACCCAGCCTCTATATAAGCTTGGGTCACGTTGCGCTGCCCGTCACTCTGCTATGATCAGTATAGGGAGAGGTTGCAGCTGCGACGTTAGGGCGAGATTAGGCAGATTAACTCCTCCAAAAGACTTCATTCTGTGATCGATCTGCAGCTGTGGATCATTGAAGTGCTAATATCGACTTGCTCACTTTTTTGAGGCTGCCCAGAGCGTTTTTAGATCACTTTTTTTCTGGGGTGATCGGCGGCCATTTTGTGACTTGTGGTGCGCCAGCACAAGCTATCACCAAGTGTATTTAACCATCAATAGTGTGGTTATTTGTGCTATATCCTACATCAGCTGCAGGCTGAGCCTGTGTCACCGAAGTGCATTTAACCATCAACAGTCTGGTTATTTTTTGGCCATATACTACATCTGGTGCAGGCTGAGCCTGTGTCACCCAAGTGCATTTAACCATCAACAGTGTGGTTATTTTTTGGCCATATACTACATCAGGGGCAAGTTGAGCCTGTCACCCAGCGCCTAAAAAATAGACCTGACATTTCTATTCAACCAAATCTGTACTGTTTTAGCTGGTCAAGTTATTTGTAGTGACCGTAAAAGCACACTTTTTGTTCTGGGTTGAATAACTATTCCAAAATTTGCCATTCTCAAAATAACTAGTTTCTGGTATATGAGTAGAGTTGAACGAACACCTGGATGTTCGGTTTAGAGAAGTTCGGCCGAACTTCCCGGAAATGTTCGGGTTCGGGATCCGAACCCGAACCGAACTTCGTCCCGAACCCGAACCCCATTGAAGTCAATGGGGACCCGAACTTTTGGGCACTAAAAAGGCTGTAAAACAGCCCAGGAAAGAGCTAGAGGGCTGCAAAAGGCAGCAACATGTAGGTAAATCCCCTGCAAACAAATGTGGATAGGGAAATGAATTAAAATTAAAATTAAAAAAATAAAAATTAACCAATATCAATTGGACAGAGGTCCCATAGCAAAGAATCTGGCTTCATGTCATAGCAGAGAATCAAGCTTCACGTCACCCACCACTGGAACAGGCCACTGTCACACATTTAGGCCCCGGCACCCAGACAGAGGAGAGAGGTCCTGTAACAGAGAATCTGGCCTTATGTCAGCACAGAATCTGTCTTCATGTCATAGCAGAGAATCAGTCTTCACGTCACCCACCACTGGAACAGGCCACTGTCACACATTTAGGCCCAGGTACCCGGGCAGAGGAGAGAGGTCCCGTAACAGAGAATCTGGCCTTATGTCAGCGCAGAATCTGTATTCATGTCATAGCAGAGAATCAGGCTTCACGTCACCCACCACTGGAACAGGCCACTGTCACACATTTAGGCCCCGGCACCCAGACAGAGGAGAGCGGTCCCGTAACAGAGAATCTGGCCTTATGTCAGCGCAGAATCTGTCTTCATGTCATAGCAGAGAATCAGGCATCACGTCACCCACCACTGGAACAGGCCACTGTCACACATTTAGGCCCAGGCACCCAGGCAGAGGAGAGAGGTCCCGTAACAGAGAATCTGGCCTTATGTCAGCGCAGAATCAGTCTTCATGTCATAGCAGAGAATCAAGCTTCACGTCACCCACCACTGGAACAGGCCACTGTCACACATTTAGGCCCCGGCACCCAGACAGAGGAGAGAGGTCCTGTAACAGAGAATCTGGCCTTATGTCAGCACAGAATCTGTCTTCATGTCATAGCAGAGAATCAGGCATCACGTCACCCACCACTGGAACAGGCCACTGTCACACATTTAGGCCCAGGCACCCAGGCAGAGGAGAGAGGTCCCGTAACAGAGAATCTGGCCTTATGTCAGCGCAGAATCTGTCTTCATGTCATAGCAGAGAATCAGGCATCACGTCACCCACCACTGGAAGAGGCCACTGTCACACATTTAGGCCCAGGCACCCAGGCAGAGGAGAGAGGTCCCGTAACAGAGAATCTGGCCTTATGTCAGCACAGAATCTGTCTTCATGTCATAGCAGAGAATCAAGCTTCACGTCACCCACCACTGGAACAGACCACTGTCACACATTTAGGCCCCGGCACCCAGACAGAGGAGAGAGGTCCCGTAACAGAGAATCTGGCCTTATGTCAGCACAGAATCTGTCTTCATGTCATAGCAGAGAATCAGGCATCACGTCACCCACCACTGGAACAGGCCACTGTCACACATTTAGGCCCAGGCACCCAGGCAGAGGAGAGAGGTCCCGTAACAGAGAATCTGGCCTTATGTCAGCGCAGAATCTGTATTCATGTCATAGCAGAGAATCAGGCTTCACGTCACCCACCACTGGAACAGGCCACTGTCACACATTTAGGCCCCGGCACCCAGACAGAGGAGAGAGGTCCCGTAACAGAGAATCTGGCCTTATGTCAGCGCAGAATCTGTATTCATGTCATAGCAGAGAATCAGGCTTCACGTCACCCACCACTGGAACAGGCCACTGTCACACATTTAGGCCCAGGCACCCAGGCAGAGGAGAGAGGTCCCGTAACAGAGAATCTGGCCTTATGTCAGCACAGAATCTGTCTTAATGTCATAGCAGAGAATCAGGCATCACGTCACCCACCACTGGAACAGGCCACTGTCACACATTTAGGCCCCGGCACCCAGACAGAGGAGAGCGGTCCCGTAACAGAGAATCTGGCCTTATGTCAGCGCAGAATCTGTCTTCATGTCATAGCAGAGAATCAGGCTTCACGTCAGCCACCACTGGAACAGGCCACTGTCACACATTTAGGCCCCGGCACCCAGACAGAGGAGAGGTTCATTCAACTTTGGGTTGCCCCACAATTTAATGGTAAAATGAAATTAAAAATAGTATTGAATGAGGAAGTGCCCTGGAGTAGAATAATATATTGTTAAGGGGAGGTAGTTAATATCTAATCTGCACAAGGGATGGACAGGTCCTGTGGGATCCATGCCTGGTTCATTTTTATGAACGTCAGCTTGTACACATTGGCTGTAGACAGGCGGCTGCGTTTGTCTGTAATGAGGCCCCCTGCCGTGCTGAATACACGTTCAGACAAAACGCTGGCCGCCGGGCAGGCCAGCACCTCCAAGGCATAAAAGGCTAGCTCTGGCCACGTGGACAATTTGGAGACCCAGAAGTTGAATGGGGCCGAACCATCAGTCAGTACGTGGAGGGGTGTGCACACGTACTGTTCCACCATGTTAGTGAAATGTTGCCTCCTGCTAACACGTTCCGTATCAGGTGGTGGTGCAGTTAGCTGTGGCGTGGTGACAAAGATTTTCCACATCTCTGCCATGCTAACCCTGCCCTCAGAGGAGCTGGCCGTGACACAGCTGCATTGGCGACCTCTTGCGCCTCCTCTGCCTTCGCCTTGGGCTTCCACTGGTTCCCCTGTGACATTTGGGAATGCTCTCAGTAGCGCGTCTACCAACTTGCGCTTGTACTCGCGCATCTTCCTATCACGCTCCAGTGTAGGAAGTAAGGTGGGCACATTGTCTTTGTACCGTGGATCTAGCAGGGTGGCAACCCAGTAGTCCGCACACGTTAAAATGTGGGCAACTCTGCTGTCGTTGCGCAGGCACTGCAGCATGTAGTCGCTCATGTGTGCCAAGCTGCCCAGAGGTAAGGACAAGCTGTCCTCTGTGGGAGGCGTATCGTCATCGTCCTGTGTTTCCCCCCAGCCACGCACCAGTGATGGGCCCGAGCTGCTTTGGGTGCCACCCCGCTGTGAACATGCTTCATCCTCATCCTCCTCCACCTCCTCCTCATCCTCGTCCTCCTCGTCCTCCAGTAGTGGGCCCTGTCTGGCCACATTTGTACCTGGCCTCTGGTGTTGCAAAAAACCTCCCTCTGAGTCACTTTGAAGAGACTGGCCTGAAAGTGCTAAAAATGACCCCTCTTCCTCCTCTTCCTCCTGGGCCACCTCCTCTTCCATCATCGCCCTAAGTGTTTTCTCAAGGAGACATAGAAGTGGTATTGTAACGCTGATAACGGCGTCATCGCCACTGGCCATGTTGGTGGAGTACTCGAAACAGCGCAACAGGGCACACAGGTCTCGCATGGAGGCCCAGTCATTGGTGGTGAAGTGGGTCTGATCCGCAGTGCGACTGACCCGTGCGTGCTGCAGCTGAAACTCCACTATGGCCTGCTGCTGCTTGCACAGTCTGTCCAGCATATGCAAGGTGGAATTCCACCTGGTGGGCACGTCGCATATGAGGCGGTGAGCGGGAAGGCTGAAGTTACGCTGTAGCGCAGACAGGCGAGCAGCGGCAGGTTGTGAACGCCGGAAGCGCGAACAGATGGCCCGCACTTTATGCAGCAGCTCTGACATGTCGGGGTAGTTGCGAATGAACTTCTGCACCACCAAATTCAGCACATGCGCCAGGCAAGGGATGTGCGTCAAACCGGCTAGTCCCAGAGCTGCAACGAGATTTCGCCCATTATCGCACACCACGAGGCCGGGCTTGAGGCTCACCGGCAGCAACCACTCGTCGGTCTGTTGTTCTTTACCCCGCCACAACTCCTGTGCGGTGTGGGGCCTGTCCCCCAAACATATGAGTTTCAGAACGGCCTGCTGACGTTTACCCCGGGCTGTGCTGAAGTTGGTGGTGAAGGTGTGTGGCTGACTGGATGAGCAGGTGGAAGAAGAGGAGGAGGAAGCTGAGTAGGAGGAGGAGGAGACAGGAGGCAAAGAATGTTGCCCTGCGATCCTTGGCGGCGGAAGGACGTGCGCCAATCAGCTCTCCGCCTGGGGCCCAGCCGCCACTACATTTACCCAGTGTGCAGTTAGGGAGATATAGCGTCCCTGGCCGTGCTTACTGGTCCACGTATCTGTGGTTAGGTGGACCTTGCCACAGATGGCGTTGCGCAGTGCACACTTGATTTTATCGGACACTTGTTTGTGCAGGGAAGGCACGGCTCTCTTAGAGAAGTAGTGGCGGCTGGGAACAACATACTGTGGGACAGCAAGCGACATGAGCTGTTTGAAGCTGTGTGTGTGCACCAGCCTAAATGACAGCATTTCATAGGCCAGTAGTTTAGAAATGCTGGCATTCAGGGCCAGGGATCGAGGGTGGCTAGGTGAGAATTTACGCTTTCTCTCAAATGTTTGTGAGATGGAGAGCTGAACGCTGCCGTGTGACATGGTTGAGATGATTGGTGACGCAGGTGGTGGTGTTGGTGGTACATCCCATGTTTGCTGGGCGGCAGGTGCCAACGTTCCTCCAGAGGCGGAGGAAGAGGCCGAGGCGGCGGCAGCAGCAGCAGAAGAGGCCGAGGCGGCGGCAGCAGCAGAAGAGGTAGCAGGGGGAGCCTGAGTGACTTCCTTGTTTTTAAGGTGTTTACTCCACTACAGTTCATGCTTTGCATGCAGGTGCCTGGTCATGCAGGTTGTGCTAAGGTTCAGAACGTTAATGCCTCGTTTCAGGCTCTGATGGCACAGCGTGCAAACCACTCGGGTCTTGTCGTCAGCACATTGTTTGAAGAAGTGCCATGCCAGGGAACTCCTTGAAGCTGCCTTTGGGGTGCTCGGTCCCAGATGGCGGCGGTCAGTAGCAGGCGGAGTCTCTTGGCGGCGGGTGTTCAGATTTTTCCCACTGCTCCCTCTTTTGCTACGCTGTTGGCTCGGTCTCACCACTGCCTCTTCCTCCGAACTGTGAAAGTCAGTGGCACGACCTTCATTCCATGTGGGGTCTAGGACCTCATCGTCCCCTGCATCGTCTTCCACCCAGTCTTGATCCCTGACCTCCTGTTCAGTCTGCACACTGCAGAAAGACGCAGCAGTTGGCACCTGTGTTTCGTCATCATCAGAGACGTGCTGAGGTATATATATATATATGTGCTATATATATATATATACAAACCGGATTCCCAAAAAGTTGGGACACTAAACAAATTGTGAATAAAAACTGAATGCAATGATGTGGAGATGGCAAATGTCAATATTTTATTTGTAATAGAACGTAGATGACAGATCAAACGTTTAATCCGAGTAAATGTATCATTTTAAAGGAAAAATACGTTGATTCCAATTTTCACGGTGTCAACAAATCCCAAAAAAGTTGGGACAAGTAGCAATAAGAGGCTGGAAAAAGTAAATTTGAGCATAACGAAGAGCTGGAAGACCAATTAACACTAATTAGGTCAATTAGCAACATGATTGGGTATAAAAAGAGCTTCTCAGAGCGGCAGTGTCTCTCAGAAGCCAAGATGGGTAGAGGATCACCAATTCCCACCATGTTGCGCAGAAAGATAGTGGAGCAATATCAGAAAGGTGTTACCCAGCGAAACATTGCAAAGACTTTGCATCTATCATCATCAACTGTGCATAACATCATCCGAAGATTCAGAGAATCTGGAACAATCTCTGTGCGTAAGGGTCAAGGCTGTAAAACCATCCTGGATGCCCGTGATCTCCGGGCCCTTAAACGACACTGCACCACAAACAGGAATGCTACTGTAAAGGAAATCAAGAATGGGCTCAGGAATACTTCCAGAAACCATTGTCAGTGAACACAATCCACCGTGCCATCCGCCGTTGCCAGCTGAAACTCTACAGTGCAAAGAAGAAGCCATTTCTAAGCAAGATCCACAAGCTCAGGCGTTTTCACTGGGCCAGGGATCATTTAAAATGGAGTGTGGCAAAATGGAAGACTGTTCTGTGGTCAGACGAGTCACGATTCGAAGTTCTCTTTGGAAATCTGGGACGCCATGTCATCCGGACCAAAGAGGACAAGGACAACCCAAGTTGTTATCAGCGCTCAGTTCAGAAGCCTGCATCTCTGATGGTATGGGGTTGCATGAGTGCGTGTGGCATGGGCAGCTTGCATGTCTGGAAAGGCACCATCAATGCAGAAAAATATATTCAGGTTCTAGAACAACATATGCTCCCATCCAGACGTCATCTCTTTCAGGGAAGACCCTGCATTTTTCAACAAGATAATGCCAGACCACATTCTGCATCAATCACAACATCATGGCTGCGTAGGAGAAGGATCCGGGTACTGAAATGGCCAGTCTGCAGTCCAGATCTTTCACCTATAGAGAACATTTGGCGCATCATAAAGAGGAAGGTGCAACAAAGAAGGCCCAAGACGATTGAACAGTTAGAGGCCTGTATTAGACAAGAATGGGAGAGCATTCCTATTTCTAAACTTGAGAAACTGGTCTCCTCGGTCCCCAGACATTGAGTGTTGTAAGAAGAAGGGGAGATGCCACACAGTGGTGAAAATGGCCTTGTCCCAACTTTTCGGGGATTTGTTGACACCATGAAATTCTGATTCAACATATTTTTCCCTTAAAATTGTACATTTTCTCCGTTTAAACTTTTGTTCCGTGATTTATGTTCTATTCTGAATAAAATATTAGAAGTTGGCATCTCCACATCATTGCATTGAGTTTTTATTCACGATTTGTATAGTGTCCCAACTTTTTTGGAATCCGGTTTGTATATATATATATTTATATATTTAAAAATATAAAAAATACGCAGCACTCCAGGGATTAAATGAAAAAACAATCACCTTTTATTCACCCATGTGGGCAGCGCAACGTTTCGGCTCAGCACTAGAGCCTTTCTCAAGCAATAAAAGGTGATTGTTTTTTCATTTAATCCCTGGAGTGCTGCCTATTGTTGATATTTTTGTATTCAAGGACTGCTTATCCTTTGGGCCGTGCACCCTTCTACTAAATGAACCCCCTGTGCTGCCTCATTTTCTATATCTATATAAATATACAGTACAGACCAAAAGTTTGGACACACCTTCTCATTCAAAGAGTTTTCTTTATTTTCATGACTATGAAGGCATCAAAACTATGAATTATATACATAACAAACAAGTGTGAAACAACTGAAAATATGTCATATTCTAGGTTCTTCAAAGTAGCCACCTTTTGCTTTGATGACTGCTTTGCACACTCTTGGCATTCTCTTGCTGAGCTTCAAGAGGTAGTCCCCTGAAATGGTCTTCCAACAGTCTTGAAGGGGTTCCCAGAGATGCTTAGCACTTGTTGGCCCTTTTGCCTTCACTCTGCGGTCCAGCCAACCCCAAACCATCTCGATTGGGTTCAGGTCCGGTGACTGTGGAGGCCAGGTCATCTGGCGCAGCACCCCATCACTCTCCTTCATGGTCAAATAGCCCTTACTTTCAAAGTTTTCCCAATTTTTTCTCTGACTGACTGACCTTCATTTCTTAAAGTAATGAGGGCCACTCGTTTTTCTTTACTTAGCTGCTTTTTTCTTGCCATAATACAAATTTTAACAGTCTATTCAGTAGGACTATCAGCTGTGTATCCACCTGACTTCTCCTCAACGCAACTGATAGTCCCAACCCCATTTATAAGGCAAGAAATCCCACTTATTAAACCTGACAGGGCACACCTGTGAAGTGAAGACCATTTCAGGGGAATACCTCTTGGAGCTCATCAAGAGAATGCCAAGAGTGTGCAAAGCAGTAATCAAAGCAGAAGGTGGCTACTTTGAAGAACCTAGAATATGACATATTTTCAGTTGTTTCACATTTGTTTGTTATGTATATAATTCCACATGTGTTAATTCATAGTTTTGATGCCTTCAGTGTGAATCTACTATTTTCATAGTCAGAAAGAAAACTCTTTGAATGAGAAGGTGTGTCCAAACTTTTGGTCTGTACTGTGTATATATATATATATATATATATATATATATAATGAGGACATATATATATATATATATATATATGTATATATATATTTACATCTACCCCTTCCCTCTACAGGCACTCACCAGATTACATGTGGTCAAGTCTCCACTTCCTCAGCCGAAGGGAACTGTCTGTCCTTCCCATCATCTGCTGGCCCTGATGCTCCTGCTCCTCCTCCTCTTTATCAGTCATTCTGTCAGCAATCGATCACCGAAGAGACAACAGTATGCATGCACTCATCTAATGGCACAGAAGCTGAACATGCTCCTGGCCAAGTTGCTGGTGCTGCAGTCCCTCCCTTTCCAAGTGGTGGACTCTGTACCTTTCAGAGAACTGATGGCTTGTGCCGAGCCCAGGTGGAGAGTCCAAAGCCATTATTTCTTTGCCAAAAGGCAGTACCAGCCCTCCACACATATGTAGAACAGAAGGAGAGCCAGTCCTTTAGCCTGTCGTTGTCTGCCAAAGTGCATGGCAGCGCCGACGTGTGGAGCTGTAACTACGGTCAGGGACAATATATGTCCTTTACGGCCCACTGGGTGAATGTGGTTCCTGCACAGCCACACCAGCAACTTGGCTAGGCGACGCCGCTTCCGCCTTCACGTTGCCACGCCGTTTGTCCTGCGACAATCTCCACCTCTGCCTCCTCATCCTCCACCATGTCCTCAGCCTCCACTGCAAGAACAATTTACAGTGCCCCACCAGCATACCACATGTGCAGGGCACGGTGGTGTCACGCTGTTCTGCACCTAGTTTGCCTGGGCGAATGGAGTCACACAGAGGAGGAACTGCTCCGCGTCCTTCAATAAGAAATCGAATCCTGGCTTTCTTATCAACAACTCAAAAAACTCAAAATTGTAACCATGGTGACCGACAACGGGAAGAACATGGAGTCGCGCTGCGTCAAGGAGTGCTGAGCCATGCGCCCTGCATGGCGTACATGTTCAATCTGGTTGTAAAGCAGTTCATAAACGATTTCTTGATGATACAGGCGGACAGAGGTACTCCCCTGTGTAACTTCGATGTTAGCCAGTGGCAGCTCATGTGTGACACCTGCCATTTGCTCGGGCCCTTTGAGGAGGACACTTTATTTATCGCCAGGACTACGGGATAAATGTCACATTCCTGCTATAAATGTACATTTTCCCACAGGTCCACAAGCGTACAGTAGATTGAAACTTTTCATTTCCTACAAGGCCACACACATGAGTATCAGGCCAGCAGCTGTGTCAACCTTAGAGGTGTTAATTTTGTCGGGATCCTTCTATTGCAGAGTTAATACAGAAACTACTGGTATCGTTTCAACAGCTGAGGCAAACACTATGCAGTATCTATCCATATTTTTATAGCATCTCTTTTCAGGAAACAAAATGATTGTGATTGGTTGTATCAAAGCCACCACCTATTGCAGATGCTAATGTTAAGAAAACCCTAGCAGTATCTGTATATATACATGTGGTCAGATCACCACAGAATATAATCATTTGACATTGAGGCCTTGCAAGAAAACTTATTTCAAGGTAAAAGTATCGCCATATTACCCTTCTTTTTTACTATTTTTAACATGCCTGTTTTAAATTCTTTATTGATGCAATATAACACGCAACATTTGACTAATTTCTCTGCGATTATTACGCCTGGTCGTGTCATGCATTTATCTATGTATCTATCTAGCCTATCTATAGAACTTTCCATTTACTGTATCTATCTATCTATCTATCTATCTATCTATCTATCTATCTATCTATCTATCTATCTATCTATCCACTTTATCTATCTAACACAGTGTGAAAAAAAAATTGTTGTAATATGTAATAGCTATATGGTTGTATTAACGGCTTATAACACCCGACTATTTTTACATACATGTATAATTTTGTTCTTTCACAACGATTATTGCACCACTATATACCACGCATTTATTTGGACCATATATTATTTTTGTTATTTATACAATAATTGACAATATTCAAATTGTTTTTAGATGTCAGCTTGCCAAGATACTTTATGGGGCGATTATATCACCCCCGGTTTATCGCCATATTACCGTTCTTTTTACTATTTTTAACATGCCTGTTTTAAATTATTTATTCATGCAATATAACACTCAACATTTGACTAATTTCTCTGGGATTATTACGCCTGGGCGTGTCATGCATTTATCTATGTATCTATCTATCCTATCTATACAACTTTCCATCTACTGTATATATATATATGTATGTATGTATCTATCTATCATATCTATAGAACTTTCCATCTACTGTATCTATCTATCTATATAACTTTATTAATATGATTGAAATTCTTAATAGTTAGAGCTTAATGTTATCTCTTTTAAATTTTAGGCAAAAGAAAAGAAAGCTCCAAATTTTGTTCTGTTAAAGAGAAACGACGAACAAGCGCAAAGCAGCCGGAACTGCTAACGCCGATTTCCGAAATTCTAACGACCCCACAGCCAGTTCCGCAGAGTGGTGAGCCAACACGTGTAATAAATGATGTTACAGATTTTTGCGACATATCGCCGGCGTTCGACACACAAAGTACAACGTCTTTTAAAAGGCGCATCACATTTGAGACACCAGATTCGCCCTATGACGTACAACAGATGGAACTAGGGCAGACGCACGACGACCAACAGGCACATGCACCTCATGCTTGTTCTTGCATTTGTTGGGACGAGAATATGTACGACACGTTGAGTCCTCTCTCGATATGAAATTTTTGCGTTTTTTTTACAGATATATAGACTGGAGCGCTGAGCACAAGTGTAGCGGTCTAAAATGCAGCATCTGTGGCGGGCTGGTTGGCAAATTTGACGACCACGTCTGTTACATGCAGCCTTACAACCCCAAACAAGCGACTGACAAGTACATCTTTTACGACTTTGAGTGCATGCAAGAAACAGGCATACATATACCAAATTACATTTACGCGACTACATTATACAGCCCTAATTCCTGGCAATTTAGCGGTAAATCCTGTACGCGCGATTTTGTACGCTTTTTTATCGACGGAAAGTTTTCTGGCTACTCTGTGTGTTTTTTTGTGTCCAGTGTATCACTCCATCAAATACCCTTTAAACTTGCGGGGTGCCTGATGATTTCTCAGGTCAATCCCCCTTTCCTATTGTCAGTTATTCTATATCTAAACACAAGCTGTATATTTAGCTGTGTATGGTTTCCCACTGCGGGGGCCCTACCTCTCTAGTAGGGATGAGCGAACCCGAACTGTATAGTTTGGGTTCGTACCGAATTTTGGGGTGTCCGTGACACGGACCCGAACCTGAACATTTTCGTAAAAGTCCGGGTTCGGTGTTCGGCGCTTTCTTGGCACTTTTTGAAAGGCTGCAAAGCAGCCAATCAACAAGCGTCATACTACTTGCCCCAAGAGGCCATCACAGCCTTGCCTACTATTGGCATGGCTGTGATTGGCCAGTGCACCATGTGACCCAGCCTCTATATAAGCTGGAGTCACATAGCGCCGCACGTCACTCTGCTATGATCAGTATAGGGAGAGGTTGCAGCTGCGACGTTAGGGCGAGATTAGGCAGATTAACTCCTCCAAAAGACTTCATTCTGTGATCGATCTGCAGCTGTGGATCATTGAAGTGCTATTATTGACTTGCTCACTTTTTTGAGGCTGCCCAGAGCGTTTTTAGATCACTTTTTTTCTGGGGTAATCGGCGGCCATTTTGTGACTTGTGGTGCGCCAGCACAAGCTACCACCAAGTGTATTTAACCATCGATAGTGTGGTTATTTTGTGCTATATCCTACATCAGCTGCAGGCTGAGCCTGTGTCACCGAAGTGCATTTAACCATCAACAGTCTGGTTATTTTTTGGCCATATACTACATCAGCTGCAGGCTGAGCCTGTGTCACCGAAGTGCATTTAACCATCAACAGTGTGGTTATTTTTTGGCCATATATTACATCAGCTGCAGGCTGAGCCTGTGTCACCCAAGTGCATTTAACCATCAACAGTGTGGTTATTTTTTGGCCATATATTACATCAGGGGCAAGTTGAGCCTGTGTCACCCAGCGCCTAAAAAATAGACCTGACATTTCTATTCAACCAAATCTGCACAGTTTTAGATGGTCAAGTTATTTGTAGTGACCGTCAAAGCAGACTTTTTGTTCTGGGTTGAAAAAGCATTCCCAAATTTGCCATTCTGAAAATAACTAGTTTGTGGTATTTGAGGCCTACTTGAAATCTATCCCAAAAAGAAAATCTTACATTGAAGTTATTGATAGTGTCATTCAGAAAAACCTAAGACACACGCTAGCGTGCTGATAGAAGTGTCATTCTGTGATTAAACCTATAACTGTCACACAGCGCCAAAAAAAACAGGTCTCGCATCTCTATTCAACCAAATCTGTACTGTTTTAGCTGGTCAAGTTATTTGTAGTGACCGTAAAAGCAGACTTTTTGTTCTGGGTTGAAAAAGCATTCCCAAATTTGCCATTCTCAAAATTGTGGTGAACGGGAACAATGAGGAAAACATCTAATAAGGGACGCTGACGCGGACGTGGACATGGTCGTGGTGGTGTTAGTGGACCCTCTGGTGCAGGGAGAGGACGTGGCCGTTCTGCCACAGCCACACGTCCTAGTGAACCAACTACCTCAGGTCCCAGTAGCCAGCAGAATTTACAGCGATATTTGGTGGGGCCCAATGCCGTTCTAAGGATGGTAAGGCCTGAGCAGGTGCAGGCATTAGTCAATTGGGTGGCCGACAGTGGATCCAGCACGTTCACATTATCTCCCACACAGTCTTCTGCAGAAAGCGCACAGATGGCGCATGCAAACCAAGCCCATCGGTCTGTCACATCACCCCCATGCATATCAGGGAAACTGTCTGAGCCTCAAGTTATGCAGCAGTCTCTTATGCTGTTTGAAGACTCTGCTGCCAGGGTTTCCCAAGGGCATCCACCTAGCCCTTCCCCAGGGGTGGAAGAGATAGAATGCACTAACGCACAACCACTTATTTTTCCTGATGATGAGGACATGGGAATACCACCTCAGCACGTCTCTGATGATGACGAAACACAGGTGCCAACTGCTGCGTCTTTCTGCAGTGTGCAGACTGAACAGGAGGTCAGGGATCAAGACTGGGTGGAAGACGATGCAGGGGACGATGAGGTCCTAGACCCCACATGAAATGAAGGTCGTGCCACTGACTTTCACAGTTCGGAGGAAGAGGCAGTGGTGAGACCGAGCCAACAGCGTAGCAAAAGAGGGAGCAGTGGGCAAAATCAGAACACCCGCCGCCAAGAGACTCCGCCTGCTACTGACCGCCGCCATCTGGGACCGAGCACCCCAAAGGCAGCTTCAAGGAGTTCCCTGGCATGGCACTTCTTCAAACAATGTGCTGACGACAAGACCCGAGTGGTTTGCACGCTGTGCCATCAGAGCCTGAAGCGAGGCATTAACGTTCTGAACCTTAGCACAACCTGCATGACCAGGCACCTGCATGCAAAGCATGAACTGCAGTGGAGTAAACACCTTAAAAACAAGGAAGTCACTCAGGCTCCCCCTGCTACCTCTTCTGCTGCTGCCGCCTCGGCCTCTTCTGCTGCTGCTGCGGCCGCCTCGGCCTCTTCCTCCGCCTCTGGAGGAACGTTGGCACCTGCCGCCCAGCAAACATGGGATGTACCACCAACACCACCACCTGCGTCACCAAGCATCTCAACTATGTCACACGGCAGCGTTCAGCTCTCCATCTCACAAACATTTGAGAGAAAGCGTAAATTCTCACCTAGCCACCCTCGATCCCTGGCCCTGAATGCCAGCATTTCTAAACTACTGGCCTATGAAATGCTGTCATTTAGGCTGGTGGACACACACAGCTTCAAACAGCTCATGTCACTTGCTGTCCCACAGTATGTTGTTCCCAGCCGCCACTACTTCTCCAAGAGAGCCGTGCCTTCCCTGCACAAACAAGTGTCCGATAAAATCAAGTGTGCACTGCGCAACGCCATCTGTGGCAAGGTCCACCTAACCACAGATACGTGGACCAGTAAGCACGGCCAGGGACGCTATATCTCCCTAACTGCACACTGGGTAAATGTAGTGGCGGCTGGGCCCCAGGCGGAGAGCTATTTGGCGCACGTCCTTCCGCCGCCAAGAATCGCAGGGCAACATTCTTTGCCTCCTGTCTCCTCCTCCTCCTACTCAGCTTCCTCCTCCTCTTCTTCCACCTGCTCATCCAGTCAGCCACACACCTTCACCACCAACTTCAGCACAGCACGGGGTAAACGTCAGCAGGCCATTCTGAAACTCATATGTTTGGGGGACAGGCCCCACACCGCACAGGAGTTGTGGCGGGGTATAGAACAACAGACCGACGAGTGGTTGCTGCCGGTGAGCCTCAAGCCCGGCCTGGTGGTGTGCGATAATGGGCGAAATCTCGTTGCAGCTCTGGGACTAGCCGATTTGACGCACATCCCTTGCCTGGCGCATGTGCTGAATTTGGTGGTGCAGAAGTTCATTCGCAACTACCCCGACATGTCAGAGCTGCTGCATAAAGTGCGGGCCGTCTGTTCGCGCTTCCGGCGTTCACACCCTGCCGCTGCTCGCCTGTCTGCAACACAGCGTAACTTCGGCCTTCCCGCTCACCGCCTCATATGCGACGTGCCCACCAGGTGGAACTCCACCTTGCATATGCTGGACAGACTGTGCGAGCAGCAGCAGGCCATAGTGGAGTTTCAGCTGCAGCACGCACGGGTCAGTCGCACTGCGGATCAGACCCACTTCACCACCAATGACTGGGCCTCCATGCGAGACCTGTGTGCCCTGTTGCGCTGTTTCGAGTACTCCACCAACATGGCCAGTGGCGATGACGCCGTTATCAGCGTTACAATACCACTTCTATGTCTCCTTGAGAAAACACTTAGGGCGATGATGGAAGAGGAGGTGGCCCAGGAGGAGGAGGAGGAAGAGGGGTCATTTTTAGCACTTTCAGGCCAGTCTCTTCGAAGTGACTCAGAGGGAGGTTTTTTGCAACACCAGAGGCCAGGTACAAATTTGGCCAGACAGGGCCCACTACTGGAGGACGAGGAGGACGAGGATGAGGAGGAGGTGGAGGAGGAGGAGGATGAAGCATGTTCACAGCGGGGTGGCACCCAAAGCAGCTCGGGCCCATCACTGGTGCGTGGCTGGGGGGAAACACAGGACGATGACGATACGCCTCCCACAGAGGACAGCTTGTCCTTACCTCTGGGCAGCCTGGCACACATGAGCGACTACGTGCTGCAGTGCCTGCGCAACGACAGCAGAGTTGCCCACATTTTAACGTGTGCGGACTACTGGGTTGCCACCCTGCTGGATCCCCGGTACAAAGACAATGTGCCCACCTTACTTCCTACACTGGAGCGTGATAGGAAGATGCGCGAGTACAAGCGCACGTTGGTAGACGCGCTACTGAGAGCATTCCCAAATGTCACAGGGGAACCAGTGGAAGCCCAAGGCGAAGGCAGAGGAGGAGCAAGAGGTCGCCAACGCAGCTGTGTCACGCCCAGCTCCTCTGAGGGCAGGGTTAGCATGGCAGAGATGTGGAAAAGTTTTGTCAACACGCCACAGCTAACTGCACCACCACCTGATACGGAACGTGTTAGCAGGAGGCAACATTTCACTAACATGGTGGAACAGTACGTGTGCACACCCCTCGACGTACTGACTGATGGTTCGGCCCCATTCAACTTCTGGGTCTCCAAATTGTCCACGTGGCCAGAGCTAGCCTTTTATGCCTTGGAGGTGCTGGCCTGCCCGGCGGCCAGCGTTTTGTCTGATCGTGTATTCAGCACGGCAGGGGGCGTCATTACAGACAAACGCAGCCGCCTGTCTACAGCCAATGTGGACAAGCTGACGTTCATAAAAATGAACCAGGCATGGATCCCACAGGACCTGTCCATCCCTTGTGCAGATTAAATATTAACTACCTCCCCTTAACAATATATTATTCTACTCCAGGGCACTTCCTCATTCAATACTATTTTTAATTTCATTTTACCATTATATTGAGGGGCAACCCAAAGTTGAATGAACCTCTCCTCTGTCTGGGTGCCGGGGCCTAAATGTGTGACAGTGGCCTGTTCCAGTGGTGGGTGACGTGAAGCCTGATTCTCTGCTATGACATGAATACAGATTCTGCGCTGACATAAGGCCAGATTCTCTGTTACGGGACCGCTCTCCTCTGCCTGGGTGCCTGGGCCTAAATGTGTGACAGTGGCCTGTTCCAGTGGTGGCTGACGTGAAGCCTGATTCTCTGCTATGACATGAATACAGATTCTGCGCTGACATAAGGCCAGATTCTCTGTTACGGGACCTCTCTCCTCTGTCTGGGTGCCTGGGCCTAAATGTGTGACAGTGGCCTGTTCCAGTGGTGGGTGACGTGAAGCCTGATTCTCTGCTATGACATGAAGACAGATTCTGCGCTGACATAAGGCCAGATTCTCTGTTACGGGACCTCTCTCCTCTGCCTGGGTGCCTGGGCCTAAATGTGTGACAGTGGCCTGTTCCAGTGGTGGGTGACGTGAAGCCTGATTCTCTGCTATGACATGAATACAGATTCTGCGCTGACATAGGGCCAGATTCTCTGTTACGGGACCGCTCTCCTCTGTTTGGGTGCCGGGGCCTAAATGTGTGACAGTGGCCTGTTCCAGTGGTGGGTGACGTGAAGCCTGATTCTCTGCTATGACATGAAGACAGATTCTGCGCTGACATAAGGCCAGATTCTCTGTTACGGGACCTCTCTCCTCTGCCTGGGTGCCTGGGCCTAAATGTGTGACAGTGGCCTGTTCCAGTGGTGGGTGACGTGAAGCCTGATTCTCTGCTATGACATGAATACAGATTCTGCGCTGACATAAGGCCAGATTCTCTGTTACGGGACCTCTCTCCTCTGCCTGGGTGCCTGGGCCTAAATGTGTGACAGTGGCCTGTTCCAGTGGTGGGTGACGTGATGCCTGATTCTCTGCTATGACATGAAGACAGATTCTGCGCTGACATAAGGCCAGATTCTCTGTTACGGGACCGCTCTCCTCTGTCTGGGTGCCGGGGCCTAAATGTGTGACAGTGGCCTGTTCCAGTGGTGGGTGACGTGAAGCCTGATTCTCTGCTATGACATGAAGACTGATTCTGCGCTGACATGAAGCCAGATTCTCTGCTATGGCATGAAGAGACTGATTCTCTGCTGACATGAAGCCAGATTCTTTGCTATGGGACCTCTGTCCAGTTGATATTGGTTCATTTTTATTTTTTTAATTTTAATTTTAATTCATTTCCCTATCCACATTTGTTTGCAGGGGATTTACCTACATGTTGCTGCCTTTTGCAGCCCTCTAGCTCTTTCCTGGGCTGTTTTACAGCCTTTTTAGTGCCCAAAAGTTAGGGTCCCCATTGACTTCAATGGGGTTCGGGTTCGGGACGAAGTTCGGATCGGGTTCGGATCCCGAACCCGAACATTTCCGGGAAGTTCGGCCGAACTTCTCGAACCCGAACATCCAGGTGTTCGCTCAACTCTACTCTCTAGGTCTGAACTAAAAGCTGTGCCTGCATCCCTACATGTTTCGCCGTGCTGCCGGCGTCTTCAGGGGATGGCGTGCAGGTTGCGGCGTGAGGGGGCGGTCCCTAAATTATAAACCTTTGGTTCCTGTGGGCAGGCTTCTCCCATCCAATCATCAGGACAAACCATATGTGTGATGTGACTTTCATCAAATCTCCGCTCAGTTCCAGCGCTCACTACTTACGTCACCTGTCCACTGTGTTTTTTTTTATTGTGATTTTGCTTCCTTACCTTCCACTCCTATATCCTCTGGCACCACGGAAGAGGCCCTCATCGGGAATGATTTTATGGTCCCTTTAAATTTGATTCTTTTTTATTTTTTCTCTTTACATTTCTGTTGTAGATCCCTTCTTTTATATTTTTTTTGTTTTTAATTTTCCATCATTTTCATGGGGTCCTTCGGTTTCAGAGGTTCATCATCACTATGTGCATGTCACTATCCTCTGGATGTCAGTGGTCCTTCTTCTTAGGTCTTTTATTTTTGTTTTGTTACTACACTATCTCAATTACTATACACTCCTCTCACTATTACTTTTTTGGTTACCACTTTTTTTGTTGTCTATTCTTTTTGATGATTGAATGGCTACTTTCTTTTAACCTTCAGGAATTCCTACCTGTACTAGAAATATTTATTTTATTACAAATAGATTTGTTTTATTTTGTTTGTATCTAGTTTCTTATCTTCTTCTTTCATTCCAGGTGGATTCCCTTCCAATACATTTTTTCAATGATGCCCACACTTATTGGTAAGTCTTTTTGTTCTTTTAAGGGGTTCCTTCCTAAAATCACTCTTAGAGTACCTTTTATTTCTTTCTATATCATATTCCTTCATTATATTTCAACTATATAAAATGCTGTTACTCTCCAGGTTATAAAAAAGAAGCAAACGTAAATCCCTCATTTAGACCGTTAGGTGCTAAAGAGCTGAGATGGTATATCCACCTCGTCTCCTCTTGCTGTAATTTTTTGTCTATGCTTCCTTGTCTAGGGCTTCCTTTTCATTTCTGTATTCCCCAGATCTTGAGGCCTGTCGTTTGACCCCTATGGAATCTCTGCAAATGTCTAGATAAGGGTGTATTTTCATCCGTGTTCAGAGCACTGAAATGCTTGGAGATCCTCCTTCTGAGTTCCTAGATCGTTTTACCTATGTACAACATATTACATTTGCATTGTATTCCATATATCAGGCCCATGCTTCTGCAGTTCATATATTCTCAGATTTTATATATTTTACCATCCACTAGATTAACAAACTCTTTCTTAGGGATCATATATTTACAGAAGGTGCATGCTCCGCATGGATACGAGCCTTTAGTTTTTAGCCATGTTTCTTTTTTCCTAGGATTTCTTTGGAAGTGGCTCATTACCATCATCTCCTTCAGGTTTGTTCCACGCCTATATGTTATGCTGGGATTCCTTGGGAGTATTTGTCCCAAATCCCTGTCTGCTTTCAAAACGTGCCAATGTTTCTTCAAGATGTTATATATTTGTTTATTTTGAACATCAAAAGTTCCTATACACCTGATCTCCTTCTCAGCATCTCTTTGTTTTTCAACAAGGAGGTCCTCTCTATCTGTATTTTTTGCCCTGTTGTAAGCCTGATGCAACACTTTTTTAGGGTATCCCCTCATCCGGAATCTGGAATATAAGATTTCACATTCTCTAGTGAAGGCTTCCATGTTAGTGCAATTGCGTCTTGCCCTTAGATATTGGCCTATGGGAATCCCCTTCTTTAGGGGCTGAGGATGGAAACTTTGCCAATGTAGAAAACTATTACTGGACGTGGGTTTTCTATATATCTCTGTTTGAACCCTGCTGCTACCATCCATTATAATTTTTAGATCTAAAAAGGCAATGCTCTGTTCTTGAATTTCTGTGGTGAAATTCAGACCCAAACTGTTGTTATTTAATCTCTCAGTAAACTAGTTAAACTCTGTTCTCGTCCCGTCCCAGAAAATAAACCTACCCCAAAATAATATTAAATCTGTGTAACGTGTGTTGGCCTCAACAAAAACGTGCTGGTCTTCTCACCACCCTAAAAACAATTTTTCAAAACTCGGTGCACAAACCGTGCCCATTGCAGTCTTGTGTGTCTGTAAATAAAAAGTGCCATCAAAAATAAAATAGTTGTGGGTGAGAAGGAATCGTAATAATTTTATTACGAACTCATTGTGTTGGTGAAACTGTGTTCCCTTTGTGTATAGATATTTTCGGACTGCTTCTATTCCTAGTTCGTGATCTATGCTGGTGTATAAAGCCTCAACATCAAGGCTCGCTATGAGGGTGTTTGGGCCTACTTCGACAGCCTTAAGTTTCCTTACCATGTCTAATGTGTCTTTTATGTAGGACGGAAGACTTGCAACAAAGGGCCTGATCACTACATCCACATAGGTGCTGATGCCTTCACATAGATTATCGTTTCCAGAGACTATCGGTCTACCAGGTAAGGGGTCTCTCTTTTTGTGTACCTTGGGCAAGGCATAAAAGGTTGCTAATGTGGGACAAGGGTTATACAAGATTTTGAATTCTTCTTTGGTAATCAGGTTATCCTCTTTTGCCCTTTTTAAGATGGTCTCAAGCTCTTTTTTAAATTTGTCCGTGGGGTTAGATTCTAGTTTTTTATAAGTTTTTTCGTCCTTCAGAAGTCTCTTCACCATATCAGTGTAATACTCTTGTTTCAATAAAACGATGTTACCCCCTTTATCAGAGGGTTTTACTACCACATCCTCCCTTTCCATCAGGTCAGCCAGGGCTGCCTTCTCCTGCACACTTAGATTATTACCTACCTCACTCTTTTTTGTTTTTATATTTTCAAAATCTTTTGTTACTAATTTCACAAAAGTTTCTACACTTGCGTAGCCTGAGAAGGGAGGTGTATATTTGGATTTGGGATGTAGATTTGTAAATGGTGCTTGAGTTATTGGACTCTCTCCCCTACTTTCTCTGGACAGTTCTTCCAATACAGCAATTTCACATATTTAATATAAATAGCGTGGCCACCTCCTGTAGGACCTACAAGTTTGTCGGTTGTAGGATCTGTGTTTGGCCTCGTTCCCAGGGCGGCTTTGCTAGCTGGGAGGCTACCTGCTCCTAGGTCTGCCTTGAGTGCCGAGCTGATCACTCGGTGCTCGACTTGTCTGTCTGTCGGTCATGTGACGCTGGCCACGTCACATGACCCTCAGACCCCATTATAAATACAGGCAGCCTGCTGGCCACAGGTTGCCTGTTAATTCTAGCTTCTTGGCTATTTGTTGGACTACTGAATACTACCTGATCCTGTTCCCTGACGATCCTTTGCCTGCTCCTCCTGTACTGCGCATCTCTCCTGACCCCGGCTTCCACCTGACGATTCTTTGTGGACTCCTGTTGTACTTCGTTTCTCTCCTGGTATTTGACCTCGGCTTTTCCTGACTATTCTCTGCTCATTCCTTAGTACTGCGTAGCTCTCTAGGTATTGACCCGGTCCGTTCACGTTCTGTTATTTGTCTTGTCTGTCTTCCCAGCATGTATCCTAAGTTAGGGACTGCCGTCTAGTTGTCCCCTTGCGAGGCAAGTAGGCAGGGCCAGGGGTGAGGGTGGAGCGCAGTGGTCACTATCCTCCCCCCTGTGTGTAGTGTACGTGACCGTCACTAGAGGGGATTGAGACAGACTGAGACCCCTGCGCACTGAATGAGACAGCCCCACTGTCCTTGGGCTGAATATGACAGGAAAGAGTAGTCTCCTCTCTCTCTCTTAGACGCCTGTCAATATGAACAGCTAGAGACATGGCAGACTCTAACGACGCTGGTCTCTCATGAAAAGCAAATGCATCTTTCAATCTTTCCGAAAGACCATGGCAAAATTGACTTCGGAGTGCAGCATCATTCCAACCAGTGTCAGCTGCCCATCTCCGAAATTCAGAACAATATATCTCTGCGGATTGTTTACCCTGGCATAAAAGATGCAGTTTAGATTCAGCCAGAGCAATACGATCCGGGTCATCATATATCTGCCCCAGGGCTACAAAAAATTCATCCACCGATCAGAGTAGCCGTGCCCCCACCGGCAGCGAAAAAGGCCCAAGACTGAGCGTTATCCCTGAGCAGCGAGATGATGATCCCCACCCTCTGCTTCTCATCACCAGAGGAATGGGGAAGTAGGCGAAAATTGAGTTTGCCAGCCTCTCTAAAGCTAACAAAATTCTCACTACCCCCGGAGAACGTATCTGGAAGCGAGATCTTAGGCTCGGAACAAACTCCATGAACGCCAGCAGAACCGGTCACCTGAAACTGAGACACAGTTTTACGGAGATCTGCTACCTCCAGCGAAAGACCTTGCATGCGGTCAATCAAGGCTGAAACCGGATCCATGCTTAAGATGGTTTAGGCGGTTTATAATGTCACGGGTGAAGTTGAAGATAGCTGGAACTAATAAATAAACGACCGACTGGCTTGATCCCAAACTAAGGAGCATATGGGTGAGCCCTTTAAAACCTTAAGAGCTCTCCCTGACTGCTATGCACATGCAAGGGTCTCAATGGTAGACGATTGCATGCCCACATACCTAAGACTGTGTGACACCTGAAAACCCTATAATAGTGAGGGGACACGACCACCGGCTCCCTGCACTTAATACAGACGGAGTCAGGGTCACCTAGAATCAAGCCAGCAAGGAAACACAATAAAGGAAAAGACTTATCTGAGCAAACAGCAGCTGCAGCCTCCAGCAGTGAACCGTTCATCCAGGAAGTAGTATAAACTGCAAAGTGAGGCAGTATGGGAGGGAATATAATGGAAGACAATTAGTCTAAATTAGTGACACCTGGCAGAAGGAAAGGACATGACAAAGTGAAACCAAAACAAAGAACATCATACAAGAGGTAGAGAAGAACGTCTGTCAGATCTTCTCACAGAACTGGCGGTGACAATATTACAACCATTTTTCACACTGTGTTAGATAGATAAAGTGGATGGATAGATAGATAGATAGATAGATAGATAGATAGATAGATAGATAGATAGATAGATAGATAGATAGATACAGTAGATGGAAAGTTCTATAGATAGGATAGATAGATAGATAGATAGATAGATAGATACAGTAGATGGAAAGTTTTATAGATAGGATAGATAGATAGATACATAGATAGATACAGTAGATGGAAAGTTCTATATATAGGCTAGATAGATAGATAGATAGATAGATAGATAGATAGATGCATGACACGACAAGGCATAATAATCACAGAGAAATTAGACAAATGTTGCGTGTTATATTGCATCAATAAAGAATTTAAAACAGGCATGTTAAAAATAGTAAAAAAGAAGGGTAATATGGCGATACTCTTACCTTGAAATAAGTTTTCTTGCAAGGCCTCAATGTCAAATGATTATACCCTGTGGTGATCTGACCACATGTATATATACAGATACTGCTAGGGTTTTCTTAACATTAGCATCTGTAATAGGTGGTGGCTGTGATACAACCAATCACAATCATTTTGTTTCCTGAAAAGAGATGCTATAAAAATATGGATAGATACTGCATAGTGTTTGCCTCAGCTGTTGAAACGATACCAGTAGTTTCTGTATTAACTCTGCTATAGACAGATCACGAGAAAATTAACACCTCTAAGGTTAACACAGCTGCTGGTCTGATACTCATGTGTGTGGTCTTGTAGGAAATGAAAAGTTTCAATCTACTGTACGCTTGTGGACCTGTGGGAAAATGTACATTTATAGCAGGAATGTGACATTTCACATTTTTAATTCAAATTCAGTGTGTTGACACAGCTGTCCGTTGTGTGGTGGGAGTTAAACCAAAAAGGCTTGTCCAGACATGTCATTGTCTATAAGGCATTGATTATAAAAAGCTTATCATTTGATAAGGACTTATAAAGTGATATGAAAAATGCATCGGCATATATAAAATTCATATCAAAATTATATCAAAGTGATATCAAAGCACAAAATGATATAAAAGGTATATAAAAAGGCATATCAAAGTGATCTCAATGCACAAAATTGTATCAAAATGTTATAAATGGGATAAAAAGTGTTAATAAAAGCTTATCATTTGATAAGGACTTATAAAGTGATATGAAAAAAGCATGGGCATATATAAAATTCATATCAAAATTATATCAAAGTGATATCAAAGCATAAAATGATATAAAAGGTATATAAAAGGCATCAGGTTTTTAATTCAAATTCTGTGTGTTCACTCAGTTGTCCAGTGTGGTGGGGGTTTAACCAAAAAGGCTTGTCCAGACATGTCATTGTCTGTAAAGCAGTGATTATAAAAAGCTTATCATTTGATAAGTACAAACTAAGAAGACAGGTTGGCATTAGCAGGAGGTGCTCAAACCCACATGCAGTTGTGCATATATATAGGGGAGCAAATCCTGCACTTGTGGCCCATTGCTAATGGCAATCCCCAGCAAAATGCATACAGTGGAGGATGCCCGCGGCGAACCACAAGTACCACAATAGACATCCTACACAAGGTAACAAGTGCGGATGTCATAATTAATATAACAATATAACAAAACAATAACAAATACAGGTGCACTCTGCACTAAACTAAACCCTCAAACTGATTTTAAAATTGAGAGATTAGTCAACATGTCCTACGGTGTAGAACATGTCTAAGCCCGGACACCACGCCAAGGTTTCTCAAGTAGCCCGGGACCTAACACTCTCCTACCTGAGCCGTATGGGCGATACCAGGAGCCAGTGGGCAAATTACAGGAGCATAAGGCCGACTCACAAACAGCTTTCCAGTTACCTCCAGCATGTGGCGTGGTGTCCGGGCTTAGACATGTTCTACACCGTAGGATATGTTGACTAATCTCTCAATTTTTAAAATCAGTTTGAGGGTTTAGTTTAGTGCAGAGTGCACCTGTATTTGTTATATTGTATCATTTGATAAGGACTTATAAAGTGATATGAAAAAAGCATATATAAAAGTGATATCAAAGTGATATCAAGGTGATATCAAAGCACAAAATGATATAAAAGGTATATAAAGTCATATCAAAGTGCTATCAATTCACAAAATCGTATCAAAATGTTATAAATGGGATAAAAAGTGTTAATAAAAGCTTATCATTTGATAAGGACGTATAAAGTGATATGAAAAGCTTATCATTTGATATAAAATTTATATTAAGCCGTATAAAATGATATGAAAAGCATATCAAAGTGGGCGGTATTTAGGCATGGTTTGGGACGGGCGAGGGGAGAGAAATGGGCGGACCTGGGCGGGGTTAGAGCGTTTCTGGACGTTTCTGGGAGGGGTTTTGGTGTGAAAAGTTGGCGGGGCAACTGTCACTTTGAGTTTGACGAGACATGGGTCCCTATACTACTCTTGTATGTATGGACAGCAGAACTTATCACACTACCTGACACCCTACAATATATCACCATCTAGCCCACATATATCAAGATGAAAGACGGCACTCACCAAGAAAAGTCCAATTCTTACTTTATTATTCCACATCGGCATAAAAACATATAGGTGGACGGTAGGGGTGCAGGACGCCACACAGGTGCTCATGGTGCTTGTGTGGCATCCTGCACCCCTACCATCCGCCTATATGTTTTTATGCCGTTTTGGAATAATAAAGTAAGAATTGGACTTTTCTTGGTGAGTGCCGTCTTTCATCTTGATATGTGTATACTCATTGGACCTAATTGAGACTGAGCACCACTGAAGTTTGTTGCGAGCCCCGGTGTCACCACCATAGGGAATGCTCCTTTAATGTCTGTGGAGGAGACCCGGAGTAGTGCCGTCCTATCTCTTTATCTACCTATGGTCACTATCTAAGCCCCACTGACTATCGCCCACTATCTGTATTATATATATAAGCTAACTAACTATCTATCTAATGTAATAACACAGTAAAGCATAGAGCTCAGCAATGACACTGCTCTCTCTCTCAGAACTGCAAAAAACTGTAGAAAATGGCTGCGGGGGAGGTTCTTATATAGTAAGTGGTAGGCTGCTTTCCTATTGGTTGCTAGAGATGTTGCTAAGCTGTGACAAAGACATTGCAGCCTTCTCATTGGCCCACAAGCAATAAGCAGGGAGGGATCATGGGTTCAGATGAAAAAAAATCTAAAATATTCGCGAATATGAATATATAGCACTATATTCTACATCTAAGTAGAGATATTCGTGATTAAAATTTGCGATTCGCGATCAACACTAGTAGTGAACAATAAAAAAGTGTTAAATACGTGTTAGACAAACCAGAATATGTCTCACACTTTACATTCTTCACAGTTGCCCCCTTTTGCTTTGATGCTTTGGACGAGGAGGAGGTGGATAAGTGCCCAGTGTGGGAACCAGACTGACACAAACGTGGAGGTGTCAATAGGAGTTTGTCTCATTGCTGTGGTGCCACTTCACTGCTACTGAGAAAAACATTGACCCAGTTGTCTGTGAAAGACATGTACTCTCCCTGGCCATGACAGCTGCTCCACATCTCCATGGTAGCGTGCATCGTGCCAGACAGCGACAATTCCAAGGATTGATCCACATTCTTTACCATGTGAAAGAACAAGGCAGGGATGGATAAAAAATCGCCTAAGTGGTAAGGAAGTGACTGCACCATGGGAGTTTGTTTGCACACAAGCAGATTACTGGATGTGTATTATTGCCATGAGCATGAGAAACAGTAGCTATTGCAGTGTCCCACATATATGTGTAAAAGGGACACTTTAAACATCTGCCTATTTAGTTAATGTATTTGCAATGTATGTTATTTCCTATTTATCAGGCTTGTCATTGCAGCTATTCACCCCTAGATGGTGCTGTCATTACTTGGACAGAATAGAAAGGAAGTAGTTAGTCAGTGTGTGAAAGTCAGAGAGAGAAGAAGGAAGTTAATGGAGGGGAGAAACAGGCTTTATCCACGATGTAGCTGCAATTTCTTTCCTCCGGGATCAATCCTGGAGAGGACAAACTAAGAGTAATTACAGCAGCTTAGCACTGAACAGTAAGTCTACATTTAATATAAAGCAAGCCTAGTGAAGGATAGAGCTGCGTCTGGCATATGGACTTCACAAGCACAAGTGACCAAGAGTAACTTTCCGAGTTCCTGGACACGACTGGATGATTAAAGCCCATAATTATCCTATTTCACTAGAACCTTCCGGGATATAGTGAACCTGAATACTTCAGGAAAGCATCCTGCAAATAATGTCACAGAGAGTTTGCCTGTTACGAGGGAGAAACACTCTTATTGGATAGCTCAAGTTAAGTAGACAACAGTATATTTAGTACCTGAGTGCTATAGAAAGTGTTCTTAAAGTAAATCTAATTATTCTTTGCCTGTAAAGCTAAAGTACTAGAGAACTCCCTAACTGACAATTGCCAGACCTGTATTAAGGAATACCAGTCCAATTGATATCTGGATTATTACCTTTGATGTGTAAACCAACTGTCCTGAGACCATTGATTCAGTAAATGTTCAACTGTTTGATTACAACTGATTCCTCATCATTTCTACTACTCTCAACATTCGCACCTTACGGTGCTGGCGTCACAAACAACACAGGGGCCCAGCCACAAAAGCACCTTATACCTATACCATCAAGGGCACCTCAACTTCCCTGCAATAGATAGTGCTCCGGAGTATTTAGTGCTGTCTTTCTCATCACTGCGCGCCGGCCCAGGGAAGCTCTGCTAACCGTGAGTACAAACTATCTCCATCGGCCCACCGTCACCTCACCTGTTGCCCCTGCGGTCTGGTCCTCTGCACTAGTGATGATGATGACAAGGACCCTGGGCTGCTTGTGGATGTGGCTTGGCTTCTACTATGAAGCCGAGGAGAAGGAGGACAGTCTTGTTCCTATTTGCTGACCAGTTTGCTTTTTCCCACTGGATCAGGTGATGGTGCCTCATGTGCTGCAGGTTAGCCATGGTGTCTACGATTGTGCTCAAATGCCACGGCTTAATTTAGTCCTGCAGATCTTGCACACTGCTGTGGCGAAAAATTGCTATGCAGAGGAGAGGCCGTACCTGTCACGGCTGTATGTGAGCAACAAGAGCATACACAGTAAATAGAGCTACTGACCGGACCCAAACTAGGGAGGATAAAGGGTGACCCCTGTCAGACCCTCAAAGCTCTCCCTATGCTGCTAAGCACATGCCCGGATCCAAATGGTGGACCGAGGCATGCCCGCGTACCTAAGACTGATGACCACTGTAACCCCTACAATAGTGGAAGGGGCACGGCCACCGGTGCCCTGCTCAGTATATGGAGGGAACCGTGGTCGCCTCGGATCCAGTCAGAAAATAAACAGATACACTACAATGTCTGCACACTTAGCTGAAGGAGCTGCAGCAGCAGAGAAGACGGATCCAAAGACAGCTGGCAATATCCGGAGTACTTGCTGCAGCAGAACACAGGTCCAGTGAAATGATAGCTTACAAGTGAAGACACCCAAGCAAGAGCCACAACTCAAATGAGAAATATAATCCACACCCTACAAAGGAGGAGGGGTGATTTAAAGGCAGGGAAATCAAACGCAGGAGGAACAGCTGGGAGGAAGGAAACAGAAAGTAAAGACCTCATCACAGGGGCGGCGAAACAGAGCAGTGAGAACTCCTCCAAGCTCTAGTAGTGACATCATCACAGGGGTGGAGAAACAGAGCTGTGAGAACGTCTCAAAGCTCTGGTAGTGACAGTACCCCCCCCCCCCCCTCTACGGGTGGACTCCGGACACCCAGGACCCACCTTCTCAGGATGAGCCCTATGAAATGCCCTGATGAGGCGAGTGGCTTTAATGTCCGACACAGGAACCCACATCCTCTCCTTAGGACCATAACCCTTCCAATGAACGAGGTACTGAAGAGAACTACGGACAATGCGAGAGTCCACAATTCTGGAAACCTCAAACTCCAGATTGCCATCAACCAAAATCGGAGGAGGAGGCAAAGAGGAGGGTACCGTGGGCTGGACATATGGTTTTAAGAGAGATCTGTGAAATACATTATGTATCTTCCAAACCCGTGGAAGATCAAGACGAAAGGCAACAGGATTGATGACTGACAAGATTTTATAAGGACCAATAAACTTCCCAGGAGGGAACCTTCAGTTTAATATTTCTTGTAGACAACCACACCAGATCACCCACATTCAGGTCCGGACCAGGCACACGTCTCTTATCAGCCACACGCTTATACTTCTCACTCAGTCTGACCATTCGACTGCGGGTGAAAAGCAGAAGAGAAGGACAGCCGAACCCGCAGGCGAAAACAGAAAGCCTTCCAGAATCTGGACACAAACTGCGTGCCTCTATCGGAAACAATATCAGAGGGAATGCCATGCAATTTAACAATATGGTCGACAAAAGCTTGCACCAACGTTTTAGCATTGGGTAAACCAGGGAAAGGTACGAAATGAGCCATCTTGCTAAAACGGTCCACCACCACCAGGATCACCGACTTACCTGAGGAACGAGGAAGATCCGTGATAAAGTCCATGGACAGGTGTGTCCAAGGACGGGAAGGTATGGGTAACGGGAGAAGGGAACCTGAAGGCCGTGAACGAGGGACCTTAGCGCGAGCGCACGTCTCACAAGCAGCCACAAAACCCTCCACCGACTTACGAAGAGCCGGCCACCAAAATCTCCGAGCAATGAGATCTACCGTGGCTCTACTCCCGGGGTGACCAGCAAGAACAGTATCATGATGCTCCTTGAAGAGTTTGTGACGTAGCTCAGGAGGCACAAACAACTTCCCAGAAGGACAATGGGCAGGTGCCTCAGTCTGGGCAGCCTGGACCTCGGCCTCCAAATCAGAATATAGAGCAGAAACAACTACCCCCTCCGCCAAAATGGGACCCGGGTCCTCGGAGTTTCCTCCTCCCGGAAAACAGCGAGAGAGAGCATCAGCCTTCACATTTTCGATCCCAGGGCGGAATGTAACGACAAAATTGAATCTGGAGAAGAACAGAGACCATCTGGCCTGTCTTGGATTCATACGCCTGGCCGACTCCAAGTATGCCAGATTCTTATGGTCGTAAAAACGGTGATAGGGTGCCTGGCCCCCTCCAACCAATGGCGCCATTCCTCGAAAGCCAACTTGATGGCCAACAACTCCCTATCTCCCACATCATAGTTTTTCTCTGCCGGGGAGAGTTTTTTAGAGAAAAAGGCACAGGGAAATCAAACGCAGGAGGAACAGCTGGGAGGAAGGAAACAGAAAGTAAAGACCTCATCACAGGGGCGGTGAAACAGAGCAGTGAGAACTCCTCCAAGCTCTAGTAGTGACATCATCACAGGGGTGGAGAAACAGAGCTGTGAGAACGTCTCAAAGCTCTGGTAGTGACAGTACCTTCACAGAGCTACTGGCAGCTGAGCTTGGCCTAGGTCTGACACATTTTGATCCTGCATGAAAAGCATCAACAGCATCATCTATTGTCGAGCTGAATACAATAGAAGCAGGTATAGCCCTGGTAGTTTCCTTGGATGTGTTGTCTGTAACTTGGCTCTGCCCTTTATTGCCACAAACACCATCCTCCTCTAATGTTATCTCTCCCTCAGAACTCTGATCTGGCTCCCAGGTCATATAATGGTTGTCACAGTCCCCAACCCTTCCTGCCCCTTTTATCAGACTGTGTCATGCCCTTGTGGGCTCCTTGGCCCCTCTCATGATTCCCTCTTCTGTTTTTGCCCAGAATGCCACTGTAACCTCAGTTAACACTATCCCTACATCTACAAAATGGCTAAAAGTGCTAGCACCACCAACACAGCTATTCGTGGGGTTCTCCACTTTCGTTTGAATATCCTCCTGATGGCAGTCCAAACGCTGATGGTTCACACACAAGTTATCAACAGGGATGCTATCTTCAGTATCTTTCAGTGTGTGGTGGGATTTTGATGCTTCTTCTTAAGAAAAAAGAAGGTAGTATGCTGTTTCTATTTTTGCAGATGACACCAAACGTTGTAATACGGTCCAGTCTTTGGAAGATGTTATTAAGTTACAAGCTGACTTGGACAAATTTATAATTTGGGCCTCCACTTGGCAAATGAGGTTCAGTATAGATAAATGTAAAGTTCTACCCCTGGGGGCTAATAATCTGCATGCAGCATATGTCCTGGGTGTCACAGCCAGACAGCTGAGAAGCGCTCACAGGAGCTTCTCAGATCCTCCTCCTTGAATTTCTTTGTTTTGGTTTAGTTTCTCATCTCGTTAGTCTATCTCAGCTGTCATGCAGTCAGACTGATCGCTACCCTTTAAGTTCCTCCCCATAATGCAGTAGTGTGCGGCTGATACAACTTCCTGGAGTGTGTGTGCATGCTGTTCCCAGTTCCTAGTTCCCAGTTCCCTGTTCCCAGTTGTCAGTCGTCATTCGTCTGCAAGATAAGTGCTGTTTATGTATTTATGATTTTGTCTTTTCTGGATCCAGGTGACCCTGACTCCCTCCGTGTCAGTGTAGGGAGCCTGTGGTCGTGTCCCTTCACTATTGTAGGGTCTTCAGGTAATAGATAGCCGAGGAACGTGGATATGCGGCCATCCACCTTTGGGGTGTTCGCATAGGCTGAGCAGTGAGGGAGAGCGGCAGCTCTATTGCAGGGGTCTCCCTTTGTTCCTTAGTTGTGGATCCAGAGAGACATTGTTTATATGGTATTGTCTTGTTTCCTGTACACCATCCGTGACATTATCAGCCGCCAAAACCGTCTCAAGCATGGATCCGGTTTCACTTTTGGCTGAACGCCTCCAGGGTCTTTCATTGGAGGTAGCTGATCTCCGTAGGATTTTTTCTCAGTTTCAAGTGACCGGTTCAGCTTGGTTTCATGGAGTTTGTGCTGAGCCCAAGGTCTCGCTCCCGGATACGTTCTCTGGGGGTAGTGAGAATTTTGTGCGTTTTAAAGAGGCTTGCAAACTCCATTTTCGCCTTCTTCCCCATTCTTCTGGTGATGAAGAACGGAGGGTGGGGATCATTGTATCGCTGCTCAGGGGTAACGCTCAGTCTTGGGCCTTTTCGCTACCGGAGGGGGCACGGCCCCTCCGCTCAGTGGATGAATTCTTTTTAGCCCTGGGTCAGATATATGATGATCCGGATCGTATTGCTCTGGCTGAGTCTAGACTACGTCTGTTATGCCAGGGTAAACAATCCGCAGAGATATACTGCTCCGAATTTCAGAGATGGGCAGCTGATACTGGTTGGAATGATGCTGCACTCCGAAGTCAATTTTGCCATGGTCTTTCAGAGGGATTGAAAGATGCATTTTCCTTTCATGAGAGGCCTATCTCCTTGGACTCTGCTATGTCTCAGGCCGTTCGTATTGACAGGCGTCTTAGAGAGAGACGAGAGATCTCTCCTTCCTGTCCTACTCAGTCTCGGAACAGTGCAGCGGTCTCATTCTGTGCGCAGGAGTCTCAGTCGCTGTCAGCCCCTTCTGAGCAGGAGCCCATGCAGCTGGGGTTGATTGCCTCTGACAATAGAAGATTCAGCCCGCATGGGAGGGTTTGTTTTTGTTGTGGAGGTATAAATCATTTGGCAAATGTTTGTCCCTCAAGGAGATTCAGGCAGTTTTCTGGGAGTAATAAAGAAACAAAAAGGAAAAAATCTTTTAAAAATGTTCCGTCTGTTACTATTGGCAGGGTTGAGGCGGAAATTGAAGGTTTTCCGTTTGCTTGTAGTTCCCGTTTTGTCCTGCCTGCTAGGGTGGCGCTAGAGAGCAAGAGCATTTTTTGTGAGATTTTTGTGGATAGTGGAGCAGCTGTCAACCTCATTGATAATCAATTTGCAATAACTCATGGTTTCCAGGTATGCACTTTGGGAAGGGATATTCCTGTTTTTGCTATTGATTCAGCTCCACTTTCTCAGAAATCATTAAAGGGCATAGTTCACAATATCCGTTTAATTGTGAGTGATGCTCATGTTGAGGATGTGTCATGTTTCGTACTTAGCGGTTTGCCTACTCCTCTAGTGTTGGGGCTACCCTGGCTCACTAAACATAACCCCACCATTGATTGGCAAGCGAGGCAAATAAATGGTTGGAGTAACTTTTGCAGAGAGAATTGCCTCATAACATCTGTTTCTGAGGTTTCTACTAAGACTGTACCACCTTTCCTCTCTGAATTTTTGGATGTCTTCTCTGAGAGTGGAGTTCAGGGTTTGCCTCCGCACAGGGAGTATGATTGCCCTATTAATCTCATCCCAGGCGCCAAGCTGCGTAAATCTCGTTTATACAATCTCTCCCAACCTGAGAGGGTCGCTATGCGGGCTTATATCTCTGAGAGTTTGAGAAAAGGACACATACGACCCTCGAAGTCACCTGTTGCCGCTGGTTTTTTCTTTGTTAAGAAAAAAGATGGTTCTTTAAGACCTTGTCTGGATTTCAGGGAGCTGAACAGTATCACTATTCGTGATCCTTATCCGCTTCCTCTGATCCCGGACCTGTTTAACCAGGTTGTTGGGGCTAAAGTCTTTTCCAAATTAGACCTAAGAGGGGCATACAACCTGGTTAGGGTCAGAGAAGGAGACGAATGGAAGACGGCTTTCAATACCCCTGAGGGCCATTTTGAGAATTTGGTTATGCCTTTTGGTTTGATGAATGCCCCAGCCGTTTTTCAGCATTTCGTCAACAGCATCTTTTATCATTTAATGGGAAAATTTGTATTAGTGTATTTGGATGACATTTTGATTTTTTCTCCTGATTTCAAGACTCATAAGGAACACTTACGTCAGGTCTTGCTCATTCTGCGGGAGAATAAATTATATGCGAAACTGGAAAAATGTGTGTTTGCGGTTCCAGAAATCCAATTTCTGGGGTTTCTTGTCTCCGCTTCTGGTTTTCGCATGGACCCCGAGAAGGTCCGCGCTGTGCTTGAGTGGGAGCTTCCTGAGAACCAGAAGGCGCTGATGCGTTTTTTGGGCTTTGCCAATTATTACAGGAAATTTATTTTGAATTATTCCTCTGTTGTTAAACCACTCACTGATATGACCAGAAAGGGGGTAGATTTTTCTTCCTGGTCGGTAGAGGCGCGTAAGGCCTTTTCTAATATCAAGGAGAGTTTTGCTTCCGCTCCCATCCTAGTACAACCTGATATTTCGTTACCCTTCATAGTTGAGGTTGATGCTTCTGAGGTAGGGGTGGGTGCGGTCTTGTCTCAGGGTTCCTCTCCTGCCAAATGGCAACCGTGTGCCTTTTTCTCAAAGAAACTCTCCTCCGCAGAGAGAAATTATGATGTGGGAGATAGGGAATTGTTGGCCATCAAGTTGGCTTTTGAGGAATGGCGCCATTGGCTAGAGGGAGCCAGACACCCTATTACCGTGTTTACTGACCATAAAAATCTGGCCTATTTGTAGTCAGCCAAGCGTCTGAACCCGAGACAGGCCAGATGGTCTTTGTTCTTTTCAAGGTTTAATTTTGTTGTTACGTTCCGCCCTGGGGTTAAGAATGTGAAGGCAGATGCCCTGTCACGTTGTTTTCCAGGAGGTGGGAATTTTGAAGACCCGGGTCCCATTTTGGCTGAAAGTGTGGTGGTCTCTGCTCTTTTTCCTGAATTGGAGGCAGAGGTGCAGGCAGCCCAGTCAGAAGCTCCTGATCTTTGTCCTCCTGGGAGGTTGTTTGTGCCTCTCGCTTTGAGACACAAGATTTTTAAAGAACACCACGACACGGTCATTGCTGGGCACCCGGGGGCAAGAGCCACACTGGATCTCATCGCTCGGAGATTCTGGTGGCCTGCACTTCATAAGTCGGTTGAGGGTTTTGTGGCAGCTTGCGAGACTTGCGCTCGTGCCAAGGTCCCTCATTCACGGCCATCAGGTCCTCTCCTTCCTTTGCCCATTCCTTCCCGTCCTTGGACACATCTGTCCATGGACTTTATAACGGACTTGCCTCGTTCCTCGGGGAAGTCTGTGATTCTGGTGGTGGTGGACCGTTTTAGCAAAATGGTGCATTTTATCCCTTTCCCTGGTTTGCCCAATGCTAAGACGCTGGCGCAGGCATTTATTGACCACATTGTCAAATTGCATGGGATTCCTTCAGACATAGTCTCTGATAGGGGCACGCAGTTTGTTTCCAGATTATGGAAGGCTTTCTGTTCTCGCTTGGGGGTTCGGTTGTCATTCTCTTCTGCTTTCCATCCGCAGTCGAATGGCCAGACAGAGCGCGTCAATCAGAATCTGGAGACATATCTGCGCTGTTTTGTGGCGGAGAATCAGGAGGATTGGTGTTCTTTTTTGTCCCTTGCTGAGTTTGCTTTAAATAACCGTCGTCAGGAGTCCTCTGATAAGTCACCATTTTTTGGTGCATTTGGGTTCCATCCGCAGTTTGGGACTTTCTCGGGAGAGGGCTCTTCTGGTTTGCCTGATGAGGACAGATTCTCCTCGTCTTTGTCATCTATTTGGCAAAAGATTCAGGATAATCTAAAGAGCATGAGTGAGAGATATAAGCGTGTGGCGGATAAGAGACGTGTGCCTGGTCCGGACCTGAATGTTGGTGATCTGGTGTGGTTGTCTACCAAGAATATCAAATTGAAGGTTCCCTCCTGGAAGTTGGGTCCTAGGTTTATTGGGCCTTACAAGATCCTGTCTGTCATCAATCCTGTTGCCTACCGTCTTGATCTTCCTCAGACTTGGAAGATCCATAATGTTTTTCATAAGTCCTTATTGAAACCTTATGTTCAACCTATTGTGCCCTCGCCTTTGCCTCCTCCTCCGATTATGGTTGATGGAAATCTTGAATTTCAGGTCTCTAGGATTGTGGATTCTCGTCTTGTCCGCGGTTCCCTCCAGTACCTCGTTCATTGGGAGGGTTATGGTCCTGAGGAGAGGATGTGGGTCCCAGTGACGGACATTAAGGCCTCTCGTCTCATCAGGGCTTTCCATAGGTCCCATCCTGAGAAGGTGGGCCCTGAGTGTCCGGAGTCCACTCCTAGAGGGAGGGGTACTGTCACAGCCAGACAGCTGAGAAGCGCTCACAGGAGCTTCTCATATCCTCCTCCTTGAATTTCATTGTTTTGGTTTAGTTTCTCATCTTGTTAGTCTATCTCAGCTGTCATGCAGTCAGACTGATCGCTACCCTTTAAGTTCCTCCCCATAATGCAGTAGTGTGCGGCTGATACAACTTCCTGGAGTGTGTGTGTGTGCTGTTCCCAGTTCCCTGTTCCCAGTTGTCAGTCGTCATTCGTCTGCAAGATAAGTGCTGTTTATGTATTTATGATTTTGTCTTTTCTGGATCCAGGTGACCCTGACTCCCTCCGTGTCAGTGTAGGGAGCCGGTGGTCGTGTCCCTTCACTATTGTAGGGTCTTCAGGTAATAGATAGCCGAGGAACGTGGATATGCGGCCATCCACCTTTGGGGTGTTCGCATAGGCTGAGCAGTGAGGGAGAGCGGCAGCTCTATTGCAGGGGTCTCCCTTTGTTCCTTAGTTGTGGATCCAGAGAGACATTGTTTATATGGTATTGTCTTGTTTCCTGTACACCATCCGTGACACTGGGGGAGTAACAATCGGAGAGTCACTGGTAGAGAAGGATCTGGGTGTATGAGAAGATCATAGACTAAATAACAGCATGCAATGCCAGTCAGCTGCTTCTAAAGCCAACAGAATTGTGGCTCGTATTAAAAAAGGTCTGGACTCACGGGATAGGAATGTAATATTGCCACTATATAAAGCATCTGGAAGACACTGTCCAGTTCTGGGCACAAGTTCATAAAAAGGATGCCCTGGAGTCAGAAAAAGTGCAAAGGAGAGCAGAAAGATTGACATCTAAAGGGGGAAGGGGAGCATGATTAACCTGTTCAAATGTAGAAACGGACCATACAAAAAATATTAAGAGAAGCTATTCTGTGTTAAACCTCCTCAAAAAACAAGGGGCCACTCCCTACGCCTGGAGAAAAAAGATTCTGTCACAGTGTGCTTCACTATGACACGGGTTGCTGTGTTTCTCACATTTGTGCTCTGGAGTACTTGCTGCAGTGAATTCCATGTTGGCTGGTTGCCAGGGGTGATGTGTAGTAACGGCAGCCTGTAAGTGTACTGTTCTGTTGATGCATGCTCCCCTCCCTGTTTGGTTCTTGTGGTGTTAATGGTCTGGTCTGGATGTGTCTGCTAGGTGGCCAGATGACCTCGTTATCCTGCTCTTTATATACCTGTGGGTTTGGGGTCAGTCTGTCTCCAGCTTTGCTGGGTGTGGAAAGTATGCAGCAGAACAGGGCATATTCCTTCTGCCCTGTGTGTATAGTAACCTAGCGAGACATCAAGGTCTCTTTGTCCAGTTCTGTGTCTTGCGTGCAGCTGTATGTCTGTTTACCCATGGACTAACTCCGCATGGGGAACAGGCATCTGCTAGTCCGAGTCTATGCCTTCGCTGAGAGGGCTCCTGGGTTCTCCGGAGGGAGGACATCAAGTCTATGTGTGCATCTCTGCCTGTGACCGCCATGTGTTGTTCCGCTTTGGGTCCAGGCATCTGCTTGTCTGCCTGTCTGGGAAACTTTGCCTGTGACCCATGCATCCGTTGCGCATGGGGTCCAGGCATTTACTTGTGTTCTGGTCCCCATTTGTCTTGTCTGAACTGTATCCTGTGCGGTTATGTTTGGGTTCCAGTTCGTGTGCCTGGGTTCCAGTCCTTATGTTTGTCTGGACATCTGTTACTTGCACCCTCAGTCTCTGTAGGTAGGTGGCCAAGTGCACCAGGATTATCCTGGAGTTGCGACCAGTGAGCCCTCTGCTAAGTTCATCCTTACGATAAGGGGCTCTGTGAACAACGGGGCTCACTGAATTTCTGTCCTCTGGGTTTGGCCCCAAGTCAACCGGTACACTTGGTTCGGTGGTATTTCCTGCCACTGGTCCCTTAGCTGATGTTTTCTGCCATGTCTAGATCTCTGTGAATAAAGAATTTGTGTTGGTCTTTGCCTTGTCTGATTGCTTGCCTTGTGTTTGCCTGATATATGTTCTAGGGGTTGGTAGGACCCTTACTAGAACATGACAGATTCAGTCATAAGAGGCGGGAATCATTCTTTACAGTAAAGGCTGTAAATCTCTGGAATAGTTGCAGGAGCCGGTCACAGCAAATACAGGATATGGTTTTAAAAAAGGTTTAGATTACTTTTTATTTTGTTTTATCTTGTTCTACACGCCCGTTCCCTTTGGCTCAATCTCTCCTTAAAAGGAAGATGCTCGTTGATCCAGGGATTTGTTCTGGAGTCCGGAAGATTTTTTTTTCTTCTTCCACTCGATCAATACAGCTAGATTACAGATTAAACTTGATGGACTTTCCCAACCTTAACAACTATGTAACTATACTGTACAGAAGCCTCCGACCCTGACTACAGACACACAATGCACTAACTGCCCCCATTCTGTCCCTAACGATAAAACTTGGCTTTTTACCTAGTATTTAAATCTACCTAATTAATATATCTCCTTCACAAAATCTACACGGTCCCCCAAAATGTCTAGATAAGACACGTCATATAAGCATATTGGCTGATAGACCAACCAAGGGCTGTTACAGTAACTGTGAAGCAATGTGGACAACCTGCCAGACGGGGCCTCACCCGTTGTCATGTGATTCTTCATCTTCCCTGCTCTGTTTCCCTCATCATTGTACTGAATTTTAAATGTGAAATGGCGGGCAATGGGGTCACAACTAGTCCCCAAAAGATTGTCTAAACTTCAGATTTGTTTGAAAGCAGAATTTTCATATTTGGAAGAATCTGATTTATTTAGAATAAATTCACCTACCTCCAATATTATATATTATTATTAGTAGAGTTACATCGACTTATCACACATCAAGTATTGAAAGCAGAACACAACGATGAAAACTATTCACATCAACAGCGCGATATCTTCCAGATCCGGGACTTCTTCGTGTGATGAGTGCGGGAAACGTCTGGGAATGATTCTCATAAATTATATAATGTACAATAGGAGTGATGAGAACCTGTCTGTACACAACATACAAATGGTATAAAGGTGGAGGACATACATGACAGCAAACGGTAGGCGCTCGCTATGGGAATGCAGGGAGACTGGGAGAAGAGCATGTGGCAGGGATCAACAGCCTACGGCACTCCAGCTTTATTATATGTCTTTTTACATGAAATTTCAATAAAGATGGCAGTTTTATTGTGGTATTTTGGGTCTAGTAGCCTTTTCTTTTTAGTGATATGGTTAGGTACGATTTGACTGTGTATTTCTAAGTAGGACCTGTCTGTTGGTCTATATCTATCAGAAAAATCTTCCCCATCGCTGTCCCCACACACTGGAAAAAAAAACAAGCAAACATGAGTTACAAGTTCCAAATATTCATTTCAAATGCACCTTTTCATTTTAATGTATTTATTTATTTATTTAGTTATTGAATTCTTGGATTCTTTGTTTTATCTACTTTTTTATATGATTTCTTTAGAAAGCAAAAATAAAAATTTTAAAATATATATAAATTCATGCCTAGAGTTGAGCAAAGTTATCAAAAATTTGATTCGGCTGCTTCGCTGAAGTTCGCAAAGAAATTTGATTCATTACGAATAAGGTTACTTTCACATCTGCACTTTCCCTTTCCGCTATCGAGCTCCGTCATAGGGGAAAAAGGTTCTGTTTTGTCTCCATTCATTGTCAATGAACTAAACGAAAGGGAGTCATCAGAATGCATTCCGTTCCGTTTGGTTGCGTTCCCATCGCGGACAGAAAAATGCTGCAAGCAGTGTTTTTCTGTCTGCAAAGTGATACGGAGCAAGATGAGATCCGTTTTCTATTGTGTCCGTCGCCATTGACTTACATTGTACATTTTCTCGAACACAATAGAAAATGGATCCGACCCCCATTGACTTTTAATGGAGTTCATGACGGATCCGTCTTGGCTATTTTAAAGATAATACAACCGGATAACGGATGCTGACGGTTGTATTATCAGTAACTGAAGCGTGTTTGCTGATCCCTGCCGGATCCAGCAATATGCGGACACCGGCCTTGTGCACCCCGCATTACGGATGCGGACTGATTCACTTGAATGGGTCCGCAGTCCGGAAGGTGCAGTGCAGAACGGAGGCTCAGAACCCAAGTTGAATGGGTCTGGATCTGTCTGCGGAATCCGCATGGATGTCACCCGTGCATTGGGGACTGCAAGTTGCGGTCCCCAATGCACAGAACGGCCGACCAACAGCCGTGTGCATGAGCCCTAACTTCGATTCTCTCAACACTATTCATGCCACATGGCTGCTTCATCCAATACATGATGTGACAGAGCAAGATCTGATACTACTTGAGCATATGTAATGAGGACCTCGGTCCACAGTTGCCAACCAGAATTTTTCTTTTTTTTGGACAACTTATCCGAAAATCACAAACAGCAAACATTCTTTTCATGGACAAAGTCGAAAACCATAATGAATGATAAAGATCATACTCAATGAATGCCTAAAGCTCAACGTACTGATGAGAATTCATTCCGAGCCTTTACTGTGAGCAGTAAAATGATGATAATTACCACTAAAACAATCCAGCCAAGTACCACCAACCTTCAAAAAACATACGGACACATCTATTGTTTTTCACTGACATAAGAAAAAAGTTGCATATTTTTTATGGACTGTCAAAAAATTTCTGGACGTTTGTCAACCCTGCTCAGGTGGCTGTATACAGTGTGTACATGAGGGGGCCCTGTTTGGGGCTGAAGTGTTAACATGCGTCCCTGGTCAACAAAGAGCACCCCACCTATCTGTATTACACATGACCACTTATGATCAATACTAAAAGAGGTTCCTAAATATCCTCATGAAGATGGAAATGTCTATAAACCTCAGTTTTATCCATCAAGATCCACATAAAGTCTTATGTAACAGTGCGTGTAAAGAGATGGAGAGCTGCGGTGCGGATCTCCTGGGTCCTCACACCGTAGATGATGGGGTTTAGAGTTGGTGGGATGAGCAAATAGAGGAAGGACAGCATGACATGGATGTATAGATTTATATGACCTATCCTTTGAGTCAGGAAGGAGAACAGTCCCAGGGTGTAGAACATGACGATGATACTAATGTGGGATGTACATGTTCCAAAAGCTTTATTTTTGGAGTTCGCAGAGGAAAGTCTCAAAATTGTCCTCAATATAAAAACATAGGAAACGGCGATGGAGGACACATCAAACACAATGACTATCAAGACCACAGTCAAGCCATAGGCACTGTTGATGGTAGTATCCGTACAGGCTAACTTCACGACGGCCATGTGGTCGCAGTAGGAGTGGGGGATGTGGAGAGTCTGGCAGTATGGTAGTCTACTGGCCATCCACGGGCAGGGGGTCACTATCACGATACCTCTTATCACCAAGGACATTACTATTTTCACTATTAATGTGTTGGTTAAAGCACTTGTGTAATGCAGAGGATTACAGATAGCCATGTATCTATCAAAGGCCATTGCCATAAGGACTCCAGACTCTAAAGATGTGAAACAGTGGATGAAGAACATCTGTACAAGGCAAGATAAGAAAAATATCTCATTGTGATTGAGCCAGAAGATGCTGAGCATCTTCAGGCTAATGGAGCTCGAAAGAACCAGATCAGTGAGTGACAAAGTACTGAGGAAATAATACATGGGGTTGTGGAGCCGTGGCTCCATCTTAATAAGGAGTAGCATCAGGAGATTCCCGGATATAGCTAAGACAAACATGATAAAGAGAGGGATCGATATCCACACATGAGATGACTCGAGGTCTGGGATCCCTCTCAGGATAAAAACCCTGGAGTAAATGCTGGAGATATTGATGGACGCCATGATTCAGCTGTAATCCAAATCAAATGTTGCGAGGAGTCTCCTTCACAAATGTGAACATTCACTTTATTGACTTTTCTTACATTGATATGAATTAAAATCAGATGAAATTACAAATCAACAAACATGATGAGAAATAAAATATTTTTCATCTCTTCAATCTTCTGAGGCAAACTAGATGGATATGAGAGATAACTTTACAGTAGGCAGTCAAGATCGCATTGATGTTCATGTGAGGCCTTCAGAGGACCTTCCTAGGAAGGTTCTTTACATCACATAATATTTTAAGATAAAATTATTTTTGTGAACACTCACAACGCCAATAGATTCTTCACCATATACAGAACATCACAGTTACTTTTAAGGGCAAAGACCAACGATTGGGAACAAACTTTCCAACAAACATTTTTGACATTGCCCCATGGTCAACATGCAATATCGTCAACTTGTGTTTGTAAATGCGCATATTATTAGCCCATGCAAAAGGACCCTTAGACCCAATAATTACGGCCACATTGTATGCTCCACCTCAATAAAATAGAAGGTACGCCTGGTATATTGCAAACTTTAGTTATCTTTATATTTGACATACAGGTACAAAAACTCACATATCTCTAATGCAAGTCAGTGCCAGCAAGTCCATAAACAGTTCAATCCGTAATGGAGAAAACTCACAGAAGTAGAAACAAGCTCAGGTCGCGCCACCACAACATTTTGGGGGCATTCCCCTTTACCTCAATAATTCTTAACTAAAATTAAAAATCCTTGACAATAATGAGCAGTTGATAATCCATCTTCCTCTGGGTTCTTACCTGTACAACGGGACTCGGTTTCTCTGGTTTTATGACTGATTTTATAGAGTCTTATCTACCTGCTCGGTACAGACGTTGCTTGTCTCCACATCTTGTGGTGATCCAGCCTGGAGACGGCTCATTTATACTTGCCGTAGCAGTGGGGTGCAGCTGGACGTACAGTCCTTATGGGCCCGGGTCCACTGGAGACACATGGGGTCTTAAGTCAATACCTCAGTACAGCTGTAAATTGATCCCTCAGCTGTGGCTGCAACTTCTAATGAACAAAATATTGAAGTCTTGGAAAATCCCAAGAAAATGCCCCGATTGATGTACAACTCAAGGAGCAGAGTTCTGTGTAGTGAAGATGTGTACGGAGGAGGCTCCATAATGTCTGTGCCTATTATACCATAATCATAGAGGTCACAGATACTGGAGGGTTAGACATGGGTGGAGATATGATTACCACACACAACCTGAATCCATCTCTACGAAGTCCATTTATCTCAATGTGCTAGATGGAGAGGTTCTTTCTTTGAAACCCCTTAAACTAGCACAAATCTCCATTATATGCATTCAGATTTTTTTGGAGCCACCCCATCTAGTTGGCTTTATCAGAAGGATACACATTGTTTTCCTTGTTCTCATGCATTTTGGACCTGACCCCAAACTGTGGCATTTCCAACATAAGTGCGACCCACTACAGCAGATGACATGATTAAGGTATTGGTTGATACTCCGGGTCTTCACCAACACTTAGCCCCACCATTCCTATACCCGTCTACCCACCATTATCCCCCCGAAATAACCACACCACTCATAAAATGGATTTAATTGGCCACAGCAGCCATTTATTATTAATATAAATACATAACATATATATAACATAACCACAGACGAAGGAGGTCCTGGAAGCCCCAAATTGTCCACTTACAAACCACACGGCAAATCCACCTTGCCTCCAGCCGCAGTATACAAGCTCGGAGACACCCGGTGGTGGACGCCTCGCCAAACCGAACAGGTAAGCCCCACCATGAGAGTCCAGCCCCCACCATAAGGGGCCCTCTCAACCTCAAATCCCGATCCGTAGTCCCAGCTTCCAGTACCTCCTACCGCCTCGACTGCCATGACATACTTTTTTCCCCACCACAACAAACAACCCACATAACCGCCTCTTATTGCCTTATATCCACTCCAATTAATATCCCCGTTATCAAACCAACACGCCTCTTTCCATCCACGAACCTGGCTCGCTCACCTCCTTATCTCACCTCCTCACTACTTCCAAATATATGGGAGGGTGGGTGGGAGTTTTCTTTTTCCACAAAATGGCACCCCTCACTTCAGTACACCCCCATAAATAGCCCCCCAAACTCCTCCCACTATAGCAACGCCCCCACCCCACCATTCAATTCAAATAACTTAACCCCTTAACCCACCAGACCCTACAACCAAACCTAATCATGCTGGCCTACCCTTAGCTGCGCCCTAGTCCGGCCAAACTTGATTAAGGTATTGGTTGATACTCCGGGTCTTCACCAACACTTAGCCCCACCATTCCTATACCCGTCTACCCACCATTATCCCCCCAAAATAACCACACCACTCATCAAATGGATTTAATTGGCCACAGCAGCCATTTATTATTAATATAAATACATAACATATATATAACATAACCACAGACGAAAGAGGTCCTGGAAGCCCCAAATTGTCCACTTACAAACCACACGGCAAATCCACCTTGCCTCCAGCCGCAGTATACAAGCTCGGAGACACCCGGTGGTGGACGCCTCGCCAAACCGAACAGGTAAGCCCCACCATGAGAGTCCAGCCCCCACCATAAGGGGCCCTCTCAACCTCAAATCCCGATCCGTAGTCCCAGCTTCCAGTACCTCCTACCGCCAACAACGCGCAACTTGACCCCCCGCACCCCTCAAGCTTGCGCGTTCCGCCACACCCCCAACGCTCTCTCAATGCCATCCTGCAACCCTAGTGACCACAAATCAATGCCCACCGCATTTAAATGCACTCCATCCCTTCTCCAGAACTCCCCCACACCATCTTCCAACTCCCTATGCCTCACAGCCACTGCACCATGCTTCGCCACAAACTTCCCTATCGCTCTATTCACTTTAATCCTCGCCTTATTTATCCTCTCGACCGACCGTGCATCCCGCCATCTCTTACGAGGCACAATGTCAGACCATACAACCACTATCCCTGGAAATAACGACCAAATCCTCAACAAATCAAATTTTACATCCCGAATCAAGTTACGCACCGGCGTAACCCCCAAATCATTCCCCCCACAATGCACAACCAACACATCTGGAACACGATCCAAACGCGCAAATTTATGCACCTCCCGTAACACCCCCCCCCATAACATGCCCCTAAACCCCAACCACCTCACTACCGCAACCTCCTCCGACAACCCCAACTGCCGACCCTGCTTCCTGACGTCCGCCCTAAGCGCTCCCCACCAAACAAAGGAGTGGCCCAGGATCCAGACGAGAGCCGTCGAGTAACCTGAAACAACAAAAAACACATTAAGCATAAAAAACCCCACCAACCCCACTCAAATCAAACTATCCAGCCTGACATACGACCTGAACCTAACCGATTCCCATCTCCCCAATCTCATGATCTGCTCGTCACTCAACCCCAGCCTAGCTGCCTCAGTAGCAGCCCCAATCCTAAATGAATGACCAGAATACCTTGCAGACTCCAAACCCAAAGCTGACAGACACTTTTTTAACACTGCCACAAATTGGCCATCCTCATGCCTGAGCAACGGTCCCACCACAAAGTCTGCATACCTTCTAAAATCCCCCAGGGTGGAGACCGGACACAACCCGCACCCAGGAACCGTAAATAAAGTAATCCTACAACCCCTGCCTTCCAAATCCGTCTTGGACCCCCGCAACCTGATCCAAACCCTGTCACCACCCAACTCTACGTCCTCCGCAGACAAACCCCCCGAACACCTCACACTCCTGCCTACCAATTCGCCCACCCTAAACGCACCAAAAAATGCGAACGAGAAGGCCAACTTAAACAAACGCCGTTCCCATGCCGAAGAACACACAACCTCCACCTGCCTCCCAATGCCCAGCAATAACTCGAACGATATTGGCTTCCTGCCGTCCTGGTACCGCCTACCCCGCCTCCAACCCCTCAAAACCCGCTTAACCAAAAAAGTCTTAGTCACATCCGCTAAACCTCGGAACTGGAACCCAAAAGCCAAACCTGCCATAAACCTGTTAACCTGCGCAACCGACCACCCTTCCTCCTTCATCTGCCCAAAAAATAACAACAAAGGAACTTCACCCCCGTCGACTCCCAACCTCAAACCTGCACACCAACGCTCCCAACCAGCCCAAGCCCTCCCATAAGCCGCCCATGTTCCATCACTAAGAGATGCCCTAAACAGTCCCGCTACAGTACCTCCAAGATCTCCCACATTGACGCCGAACAAACCAAACCTTCCCGATCCGCCTCCGGTGCCAACTGCCGAAACCGCTCCCACTGCAAACGAGAAAGAGCATCAGCAATGGAATTAGACACCCCCAGACATGACACGCAACCACCCAAACATTCCTAGACAAACATTGTAACACCATGTGCTGCAACAAACGCACTACAGGAGGGGATGAGGCGGTCAGGGAATTGATCGCCTGCACCACCCCCAAATTGTCACAATGAAAACGAATTTTCTTATCCCGAAAAACCTCACCCCACAACACCACTGCTAACACTATCGGGAAAAGCTCCAATAACGCCAAATTCCGCACCCAGCCCCTGCTTATCCATGACTCAGGCCACCTACCCGCACACCAACTCCCCTGACAATACACCCCGAAACCCACCCCCCCAGCGGCATCCGAAAAAAGCTCAAAATCAAACGTATCAATCACCTCCTGCATGACTAGCGTCCTCCCATTAAAATGCTGCAAAAACCCATCCCACACCTCTAAATCCGTCTTCAGCTCTCTCCCTAACCTAATAAAATGATGCGGTGCCGTCACCCCCGCCGTCGTCGCTGCCAACCGTCTACAAAATATTCTGCCCATCGGCATAATGCGACAGGCAAAATTCAACTTCCCCAACAGCGATTGAAGGTCCCTCAACCTTATCTTCTTAGCCCTCCCCGCCCTAGCCACCGTCTCCCGCAAATCCTGAACTTTTTCCACAGGGAGTCTACACTCCATCCTAACCGTATCGATGATGATCCCCAAAAAACTCAGTTCGGTCGTCGGACCAACCGTCTTCTCCTCCGCTAACGGAACCCCAAACGATGCAAAAACTGCCTGCAACGAACCTAACAACAACGCACACACCCGTGAGTTCGCCGGACCCAAACCTAAAAAATCATCCAAATAGTGAATGATGGACGAACAACCCGCCACGTCCATCACTACCCATTCCAAAAATGAGCTAAACCTCTCAAAAAACGCGCAAGAAACCGAACACCCCATAGGTAAACACCGGTCCACGAAAAACCTCCCTTCCCAACAGCATCCCAACAAATGCAAGCTATCTGGATTAACCGGCATCAGGCGAAACGCAGCCTCAATGTCCGTTTTTGCCAATAGCGTCCCGGGCCCCAACTTCCTCACCCAACCCACAGCCGCATCGAATGACGTATATACCACCGAACAAATATCAGGGTCAATACCATCATTGACCGACGCCCCTTTCGGAAAGGAAAGATGGTGTATCAACCAAAATTTATTCGGCTCTTTTTTAGGCACCACCCCCAAGGGCGAAATTCTCAAATTCGCCAACGGGGGTGTATCAAACGGCCCATCCATCCTCCCCAACCGAACCTCACCTGCCAATTTCTCCGCCACCACCCGACTATGCTCCAATGCCGATCGCAAATTCCTACCCCCCCAAACCGCCGGCATAGGATCTGACGGAATCACAAACCCAACAGTAAAACCCTCCTTCAACCATTCCGCCACCTCCCTATAAGGATATCTATCTAGGAACGGGCCCATCTTTTCCACCCGCACCGGCGTCCGACCCTTTTCCAGCCCCATATGCACCCCCCCTGTGCTTTGACCCCTTAAAACATCTGTTCGCCCCGTGATTCCCCCCGCAACTGGCACATTCATGTTTGAATCTGCACTTCGCGCCAAACTTACATCCCCCCTCATTAAACAAAAAACACTGTCCCTTTGCGGATGCGGACGCCAAGGTAAACTGCCCAGCTCCCCCTGCCTCACTCCGAAAGGGCTGCCCCTGTCTCCCTGGCGCCGTCACCCTCATCCATAAACCTATATCCTTATGGTCCCACCGCATATTAGGGCGGACCGCTTTTCTCTGCCTAAACTGTTCATCATACCTTAACCAACCGACACCCCCGTACACACGATAAGCTTCCCCTATCGCATCCATGTAACAGAATAACGGCGAGCAACACTCCGGATTCTTCTCCCCTATAACACTCGCCAAGATTGCAAACGCCTGCAACCAATTCCCGAACGTACGCGGTATCAATCTGTACCGCCGTTTTTCATCCTCATCTTTCCTCTTCTCATCCTTCCTCTCCCTATCCAGATTAAAACGCTCCAGCGGGAGAAGCGAAAAAATCTCCACGTATTCATCTTTCCAAATCCTATCCCGCACCTCCTGCCTCAAGTGCGCCCCCAACGGCCCTTCAAAACAAACGTATACCTCCCCTTGAGCCGCATCACCCACCTTATCCCCTACCGCTTCCCCCCCCGCCTGCGTCTGCACAGAAACCGACCCGCCATCCTGCGTCACCGCCTCACCATTCCCCCCGACGTTCCCCGCCCGGACTCCCCCAGCCTGCACCGGAACCCTGCCCGCACTCCCCAACCCCGCTACCAATCCCGCCAAACTACTCAACAACTGGCCTAAACCCCCGGCTAACTCCCCCTGACCACCCCCCAGCCCGCTCCCCCCTTGGGCACTCAACATAGAATTAAGGGATCGCCACGGGTTCTCACCTTGCTGCCAGGGGGCTGTGAACCCTGCAGCGGAAAATCCTGCATCCTGACGAACATCCTCCCTCTGGACCACCACGCTCCTTCTTGGGACTTCATTGCTGCAACTCTGCACCCCAGCATAATCCATGCTGGGTGCGCTTCTCTCAGAGGCCACCAGAGGGCGCTGAAGCGACACCGATCTTCCCGGCAAATCTTCTTCCTGAGGCCTGCGCTCCCCACCATCTTGCAGCTGCGCAGCCTCGTGTGCCTCATTGCTCCTGCCGTTCCCACGCTGAGCAGGCCTCCCAACCAGCGTACCAGTAAGGGATCCCGCCGCACCTGTTCCCGCTCCACCGCCGCTTGCAGGAGAGGGCAGAGGGCAGAGGGAGGGACCTCCTGCCCTGTGCTGGGTTCCGCCTTGTTCTCGGATTCCTCCCACGCCGGGAGGACACAGAAGCAGGCTGCCCTGATGACTCCCGGTGTGAAGGGTCCCCGGAGGGGCTCCTAACGCGGCGCCGAACCCGGGGGGTCTCTGTGGGACTCAGGCGCGCCGGCGGCCGTACCCGCCGCGTCCGTCTGCCTTCCGGCGGTGAGCTGACAGTACTCACCGCCTCCCCCCTCAACATGCCAGCCATCTGCTCGCTCAGCCATTCGTGTCCCCATTCTGCCGCCGCCTCCCGCAGCCTGGACAGCATGTCTTCTACGGTAAGTGTCTGTGACATCTTCAGTTTTCTTTTTCCACAAAATGGCACCCCTCACCTCAGTACACCCCCATAAATAGCCCCCCAAACTCCTCCCACTATAGCAACGCCCCCCACCCCACCATTCAATTCAAATAACTTAACCCCTTAACCCACCAGACCCTACAACCAAACCTAATCATGCTGGCCTACCCTTAGCTGCGCCCTAGTCCGGCCAAACTAAATGAATACGGACCCCTAAATAATAGACGCTGGCGGTGTATACAGAGTTTAGTCAAGTCCTGCCATAAACCCTGAGTATAAGGACCCAACACCAGACCATCCTGTACAGTCTTGTGAAAAAATTAGGACACCCTTTGAAAGCATGTGGTTTTTTGTAACATTTTTAATAAATGGTTATTTCATCTCCGTTTCAACAATACAGAGAGATTAAAGTAATCCAACTAAACAAAGAAAACTGAAGAAAAGTCTTTTCAAGATCTTCTGTAAATGTCATTCTACAAAAATGCCTATTCTAACTGAGGAAAAAGATAGGACACCCTTGCCCCTAATAGCGAGTGTTACCTCCTTTGGCTGAAATAACTGCAGTGAGACGGTTCTTGTAGCCATCTACCAGTCTTCGACATCGGTCTGAGGAAATTTTACCCCACTCCTCAATGCAGAACTTTTTCAGCTGTGAGATGTTTGAGGGGTTTCTTGCACGTACAGCCCTTTTCAAGTCACCCCACAGCATCTCAATGGGATTCAAATCTGGACTTTGACTTGGCCATTCCAGGACTCTCCATTTCTTCTTTTTCAGCCAATCTTTGGTTGATTTACTAGTATGTTTTGGGTCATTGTCATGTTGCATGGTCCAGTTCCGCTTCAGCTTTAATTTTCTAACTGATGGTCTCACATGTTCTTCAAGCACCTTCTGATACACAGTAGAATTCATCGTGGATTCTATGATGGTGAGCTGACCAGGTCCTGCTGCAGCAAAGCAGCCCCAAACCATGACACTTCCACCTCCATGCTTCACAGTTGGTATGAGGTTCTTTTCTTGGAATGCTGTGTTTGGTTTACGCCAAACATGTCCTCTGCTGTTGTGTCCAAATAATTCAATTTTGGACTCATCTGTCCAAAGAACATTATTCCAGAAGTCCTGGTCTTTGTCAACTTTATCGCTGGCAAATGTCAGTCTGGCCTCGATGTTTCTCTTGGAAAGCAAAGGTTTCCTCCTTGCACACCTCCCATGCAAGTTAAACTTGTACAGTCTCTTTCTGATTGTAGAGGCATGTACTTCTACATCAACAGTAGCCAGAGCCTGCTGTAGTTCTCGAGATGACACTTTAGGGTTTTTGGATACCTCTTTTAGCATCTTGCGGTCTGCTCTTGGGGTGAACTTGCTGGGGCGACCAGTCCTGGGCATGTTGTCAGTTGTTTTGAAAGCCCTCCACTTGTAGACTATCTTCCGGACAGTGGAATGGCTGATTTCAAAATCTTTTGAGATCTTTTTAAATCCCTTCCCAGACTCATAGGCTGCTACAATCTTTTTTCTGAAGTCCTCTGACAGCTCTTTTGCTCTCACCATGGTGCTCACTCTCACTTCAACAGTCAGGAGCACACCAAACTAAATGTCTGAGGTTTAAATAGGGCAAGCCTCATTCAACATGCAGAGTAACGATCTACTAATAATGTGCACCTGGTGTGATATACCTGTGTGAGATCTGAGCCAATTTAAGAGGGAATACATGTGAGGGTGTCCTATCTTTTTCCTCAGTTAGAATAGGCATTTTTGTAGAATGACATTTACAGAAGATCTTGAAAAGACTTTTCTTCAGTTTTCTTTGTTTAGTTGGATTACTTTAATCTCTCTGTATTGTTGAAACGGAGATGAAATAACCATTTATTAAAAATGTTACAAAAAACCACATGCTTTCAAAGGGTGTCCTAATTTTTTCACATGACTGTATATACAGACCGCAGACCAGACCGCCCTGTATATATATACTACAAACCGGACTCTCCTGTACACACAGACCTCAGACCGGGCCCATCTGTATATACAGACCCCAGGCCAGACCTTACTATACAAACAGACCCCAAACCAGCACTTTACACAGACCCCAGCCAAATCCAACAAATATTGCCATATTTTCCCTATAGAAAATTCTTAAGATTTGTTTTGAAAAATATGTGATTCAGGTGCAAATCTATTCTACCTGAATCCACACTGAATCCACACTGAATCCACACTGAATCCACACTGAATCCACACACTGGTAGAGGACATCCTAGGACTCTTTATTCATTCTCCTATTTTAATTTTTTGTAACAATTTACTCCCAACCCCCCTTTTAAGCTCGGGAACACAATGATGGCAATATCAAATAATGTCAGACATACATAGCTATAGGCAAGGGCATGGTTGACAAACAAACTATTTAACCCCTTCAGGAATTAGCGATTTTCCATTTTTGCTTTAGCGTTTTTTTTTATTTCCTGCCTTTCGAAAGACAACATTTTTATACTTTTCCTTTCACATAGGCATTTTTTGTTTTTGTTTGCAGCAAAAGTTGCAATTTCGATAGGCACATTTAATATTGCATACAATGTTGTAGGAAGTTGGAAGAAAAATTCCAAATATGTGCAGGTGGGAAAAAAAAGAAATTCCACCACAGTTTTTTGGGTTTTGTTTTTACAGTCTTCTTTATGAGGTAAAACTGACATATTCCTTCCATGCTTCAGGTCAGTACGATTTTTATTCTCTGCCTTTAGAAAGCCAAAATAATTATACTTTTACTTTCACATAGACATTATTTTTTATTTTTTGCAGCAGCAACGGGACTCTGCGAGCAAGCACAGGTAAGTATTTTGCTTTTAGTTTTTTTTCTTTTATGAGCCAACTTTGGGGGACATGAGAGAGACGGGGTGCACACAGGAGGAAGTGTGGGGGGAAAATATGGGGGGATACTGTGTGGGGGGCAAATTTTTTTATTTTATTTTATGTGCCAAGTTGGGGGACATGAGGGGGGTGCACACAGGAGGAATATTGTGGGATACTGTGTGGGGGAAAATTATTATATGGGCAATGTGGGGGACACTACTGTGTGGGGGACATTACTGTGTGGGGGCAGTGTGGGGGACATTACTGTGTGGGGGGCAGTGTGGGAGACACTACTGTGTGGGGGGCAGTGTGGGGGACACTATTGTGTGGGGGCAGTGTGGGGGACACTACTGTGTGGGGGCAGTGTGGGGGACACTACTGTGTGGGGGGCAGTGTGGGGGACACTATTGTGTAGGGGGCAGTGTGGGGGACACTATTGTGTGGGGGGAAGTGTGGGGGACACTAGTGTGTGGGGGGCAGTGTGGGGGACACTACTGTGTGGGGGGCAGTGTGGGAGACACTACTGTGTGGGGGGCAGTGTGGGGACACGATTGTGTGGGGGGCAGTGTGGGGGATATTACTGTGTGGGGGGCAGTGTGGGGGATATTACTGTGTGTGGGCAGTGTGGGGGACACTACTGTGTGGGGGGCAGTGTGGGGGACACTATTGTGTGGGGGGCAGTGTGGGGGATATTACTGTGTGGGGGCAGTGTGGGGGATATTACTGTGTGGGGGCAGTGTGGGGGACACTACTGTGTGGGGGGCAGTGTGGGGGACACTAGTGTGTGGGGGGCAGTGTGGGGGACACTACTGTGTGGGGGGCAGTGTGGGGGACACTACTGTGTGGGGGGCAGTGTGGGGGACACTACTGTGTGGGGGGCAGTGTGGGGGACACTACTGTGTGGGGGGGCAGTGTGGGGGACACTACTGTGTGGGGGGCAGTGTGGGGGACACTACTGTGTGGGGGGGCAGTGTGGGGGACACTATTGTGTGGGGGCAATGTGGGGGACACTACTGTGGGGGGCAGTGTGGGGGACACTACTGTGTGGGGGGCAGTGTGGGGGACACTACTGTGTGGGGGGCAGTGTGGGGGACACTACTGTGTGGGGGGCAGTGTGGGGGACACTACTGTGTGGGGGAGCAGTGTGGGGGACACTACTGTGTGGGGGGCAGTGTTGGGGACACTACTGTGTGGGGGGCAGTGTGGGGGACACTACTGTGTGGGGGCAGTGTTGGGGACACTACTGTGTGGGGGGCAGTGTTGGGGACACTATTGTGTGGGGGACAGTGTGGGGGACATTACTGTGTGGGGGGCAGTGTCGGGGACACTACTGTGTGGGGGGCAGTGTTGGGGACACTATTGTGTGGGGGGCAGTGTGGGGGACATTACTGTGTGGGGGCAGTGTGGGGGACACTACTGTGTGGGGGGCAGTGTGGGGGACACTACTGTGTGGGGGGCAGTGTTGGGGACACTACTGTGTGGGGGGCAGTGTGGGGGACACTACTGTGTGGGGGCAGTGTTGGGGACACTACTGTGTGGGGGGCAGTGTGGGGGACATTACTGTGTGGGGGCAGTGTGGGGGACACTACTGTGTGGGGGGCAGTGTGGGGGACACTACTGTGTGGGGGGAAGTGTGGGGGACATTACTGTGTGGGGGGCAGTGTGGGGGACACTACTGTGTGGGGGCAGTGTGGGGGACACTACTGTGTGGGGGGCAGTGTGGGGGACACTACCGTGTGGGGGGCAGTGTGGGGGATATTACTGTGTGGGGGGCAGTGTGGGGGATATTACTGTGTGTGGGCAGTGTGGGGGACACTACTGTGTGGGGGGCAGTGTGGGGGACACTATTGTGTGGGGGGCAGTGTGGGGGATATTACTGTGTGGGGGCAGTGTGGGGGACACTACTGTGTGGGGGGCAGTGTGGGGGACACTACTGTGTGGGGGGCAGTGTGGGGGACATTACTGTGTGGGGGCAGTGTGGGGGACACTACTGTGTGGGGGGCAGTGTGGGGGACACTACTGTATGGGGGCAGTGTTGGGGACACTACTGTGTGGGGGCAGTGTGGGGGACACTACTGTGTGGGGGCAGTGTTGGGGACATTACTGTGTGGGGGGCAGTGTCGGGGACACTATTGTGTGGGGGGCAGTGTGGGGGACATTACTGTGTGGGGGCAGTGTGGGGGACACAACTGTGTGGGGGGCAGTGTGGGGGACACTACTGTGTGGGGGGCAGTGTTGGGGACATTACTGTGTGGGGGCAGTGTGGGGGACACTACTGTGTGGGGGGCAGTGTGGGGGACACTACTGTGTGGGGGGCAGTGTGGGGGACACTACTGTGTGGGGGGCAGTGTTGGGGACATTACTGTGTGGGGGCAGTGTGGGGGACACTACTGTGTGGGGGGCAGTGTGGGGGACACTACTGTGTGGGGGGCAGTGTTGGGGACACTACTGTGTGGGGGGCAGTGTGGGGGACACTACTGTGTGGGGGGCAGTGTGGGGGACACTACTGTGTGGGGGGCAGTGTGGGGGACACTACTGTGTGGGGGGCAGTGTGGGGGGCAGTGTTGGGGACATTACTGTGTGGGGGCAGTGTGGGGGACACTACTGTGTGGGGGGCAGTGTGGGGGACACTACTGTGTGGGGGGCAGTGTTGGGGACACTACTGTGTGGGGGGCAGTGTGGGGGACACTACTGTGTGGGGGGCAGTGTGGGGGACACTACTGTGTGGGGGGCAGTGTTGGGGACACTACTGTGTGGGGGGCAGTGTGGGGGACACTACTGTGTGGGGGGCAGTGTGGGGGACACTACTGTGTGGGGGGCAGTGTGGGGGACACTACTGTGTGGGGGGCAGTCAACTGTTGCTCCAGGAATATAGTTTATGTCCTTTTGTGCCTCTGTAACAGGATATATGTGGCCAGACTATGCAGGAGCTAAGGAAGAGAGTACAACAGCATACATCCAACATTCGGTTGGCAGCACGGGATAGAAGTAAAGGGGAAAAACCTTTAACATCGGTGGCGGCCCATTTTTTGGACTGCCATGAAGGTAGGTATGATGGCCTACGGGTTGCAGGGTTGGATTGAATCTGTGGTAACATTAGGGGGACACATATCTCTCAGAGATTGCTCCGATCTGAATCACCTTCACTGGTTTCTATACATAGATTCCTATTCTTATGCTGACTGACCGGAAAGCAATAGACTAGGTCTATGTATTATTAATCACTTAATTGCACTTTTTATTCATGACTGTTTTTACTTTTCAGGTCTCAAAGGCTTGATGACACAGGGATGCAGGACTTATTGTTTTATTGGACTTCCTCTCCTTTTCTATATTTTTCACTGTTTATAAAAAATGGGTAATAGAATGGCACTAATCACTTTAAATAATTATTGGTTATTTGTGCACATACAGCCCTACGGTTGCTATATCCTATTTGTACTTTTGATGTTTTATGGATTTGTATTGCTATACATTATTATGATGGAGTATTTGTCCCCTTTGCATTGTTTATTGATTATTTATATGATACTTACATATGTACTGATCTGCTCTCTTTCTACTTTGCGCTTGCTTTTTGGCCCCTTTCTCCCTGGTGCATGGTCCGTCACCCCCCTGGCCCTCTGTAACTTCTGGTGGGAGGGTTCGGGTTTGGATTGAATACTTGTACCCTTTATTGAGTATTCAAATTCACATAGTTTGACGTCCAATTTTTCAAATACCGACAAATAGTTCAATATTTAGGGTACAAGAAGAATATAGGAACGGTGTGGCTAGGGAACAATGAGACTAATAGATATGTATAGGCGCGGCAGACGTTGCATTTGTGTGAGGGGAGGCGCCAGCAGGACTACAAAAGGTAGGAGCAGCGAGCTCCCGAGTGACGCGGTCTTCAGCTACAGCTGACGTCACTTCCGGGATTCTCCTGCTCCTACTCTTGCACCGGCGTCGGCGTGGAACGCGATCCCCCGATACTTCCTCCGGTGGGTAAGTATAGGGCGTGCAGCCGAAGCGAGGGACCGTACATCGGTACACACGGAGGGTAAGTGGGGAGGGGGGGGGGGGCGGCACGGCGCAGACACCAGCCAGACACGTTTCACACTTACCAGCGGCGCCGGATCACTGGCACACACGCCCGGTCCTTGCGGCGCATCTACCCGCTTCCTCACATGTGTTCTTCCAACAGGTTGCCGCTAGTGGCAGTTCGGCATCCCTCACTATAGCAGCGCTTACTGTAGGTGTGTTAAAGGCATTGTCTGGGGATAATAGGGCTGTGGCAATGCAAACATGGGAGTCCACCATCAAGTACATTTTCCCTTACAGGGCGCCAGTTTCAGTGATAAGGGGAAAAATAAAACATAAATAAGGGGAGCATCTGCCCGTGGGAGAGGGGGGGGGGGAAGAGGAAAGAGGAAATATTGGCGATGGTGACATTATCCTGCTGCTGATAGGTCATGTAGGGGAAATTCTCATAAGGGGCGTACGGCCCAGGTATTCTGCAACAATCAGCTGCGCCCCCTCATCGCCGGGGCGCTAGTCGCGCATCACCATGTATTATCAGGTTCACATGTCTGTCCTCTCTGAGTACCCAAATACGCTTAGCGCACGCGGGGCGCGTATTTGCAGTTGGCTCAAGCACGCTTGCTGGGTTAAATGATGGTAAATGTGGTTCAACGGTTAATGATTTAAAAGCGGTCCATGACGTGTAGCGCTCTGGGGTGAAGGGGGTTGGGCTCCAATGGTCAAAAGATCGGGGTTAGGATTGTTATCTTCAAAGCTACATCCGTGTGTCTGCATTTACATTTTGTCCTATACGCCATTCACTCCCAGAGCAGCGTTCGCTGTTGCATTACATTAATACTCTGCTCACTTCAGATTGCATTTATACGGCTGCTTGATACCATGCTCCTCATATTCATACTCAGAGCTGTGCCCATACCATGTTTAGGCTCCACTCACATCCAGAGCTGCATTTACCCACTTATTCTTACATCATGTGTTATACTCCGCTTCCACCTAAAGCGGCATTTCTTTCATTGCTACATAATGGTTACTCTGCATTTACTAGGGCTATCAGCACACCGCTCTGATACCGCTCTTCCGATAAACATAGCTGCTTTCTTTTCAGGCTTACGTTTCTTTCCTCGCTGGTTTGTTACATTCCTTAGGCCTATCCCCTTTTTCTGTTGGTGTTCTTTAAATCCTGGTTGGCATTCACTCAGACTGGTCTCCTTTACTTCGGGTTCGCATTCACTCAGATTGATCCCCTGCCCCAGTTAACCAAATAGCTCCCTAGTGGACAGTGGGCAATAGGAGTAAGTTCCTACAATGTTTCACAGGTGTTCATTCGGTTGTCATCAATTTCACGGTTGGTTAATGTTTCATTTATGCAAGTGGTTCGGATCATTTATGTCTATGCATTTTCCATTAGGTCTGGCTTACGTTTTAAATTACTTATCGTCACTGTAAGGTCATCCAGGTCAGTCTCTTGGCTCAGGGGGCCTCATGGCTTAGGGGGCCCGATGACCGTTCTTCATGTTGTCCGTTAGGGGTACAATAGGGTGTAGGCTGGTTAGAGTCCCAGGTTGTTGGAGAGGGTCATGGTTATGCGAGTCCCCAAGTCATACTGGAGCTGCATAAGTGGTCAAAAAATAAATAAATAAATAAAATATATATAATTAAAAATCCGCCCTTAGAATCTCTCTCACATGGCTCCGCCATTAGTCTCTCACGCATGACCTCTCCGTTTTAGTGTTACACACATGGCTCCACCGGTAGAGTCTCCCACGCATGGCTTCTCCGTTTTCAGGTTTACACATATGACTCCGCCGAGTCTCTCACACTTGGCTCCGCCATTAGAGTCTCTCACGCTTGGCTCTCTGTTTAGTTTCACACACATGACTCCGCCATTAGAGCCTCCCACGCATGGCTTTGCCATTAGTCTCTCACGCATGGCTTCTTCGGGTTTTAGGTTTACACATATGACTCCGCCATTAGTCTCTCTCGCATGGCTTAGCCATTAGTCTCTCTTATGGCTTCTCCGTTCAGTTTACACACATGACTCCGCCATTAGAGCCTCTCATGCATGGCTTTTCCGTTTTAGGCTTACACATATGACTCCGCTATTAGTCTCCCACGAACGGCTTCTCCGTTTTAGTGTTACACATATGACTCCGCCATTAGAGTCTCTCACGCATGACTCCGCCATTAGAGTCTCTCTCGTATGGCTTTTCCCTTTTTGTGTCACACATGACTCTGCCATTAGAGTCTCTCACGCATGGCTCCGCCATTAGAGTCTCTCACGTATGGCTTCCCCCTTTTAGTGGTACACATGACTCCGCCATTAGAGTCTCTCACGCTTGGCTTAGCCATTAGAGTCTCACGCATGGCTTCTCCCCTTTTTGGTGTTACATATGACTCCGCCATTAGAGTCTCTCACGCATGGCTTCTCCGTTTTAGTGTTACACATATGACTCCGCCATTAGAGTCTCTCACGCATGGCCCCGCCATTAGAGTCTCTCTCGTATGGCTTTCCCCTTTTTGTGTCACACATGACTCCGCCATTAGAGTCTCTCACGTATGGCTTCCCCCTTTTAGTGGTACATATGACTCCGCCATTAGAGTCTCTCACGCTTGGCTTAGCCATTAGAGTCTCACGCATGGCTTCTCCCCTTTTTGGTGTTACATATGACTCCGCCATTAGAGTCTCTCACGCATGGCTTAGCTATTAGAGTCTCTCACGCATGGCTTCCCCCCCTTTTAGTGTTACATATGGCTTAGCCATTAGAGTCTCTCACGCATGGCTTAGCCATTAGAGTCTCTCACGCATGGCTTCTCCGTTTTAGTGTTACACGTATGACTCCGCCATTAGTCTCACGCAGGGCTTCTCCGTTTTAGTGTCACACATATGACTTTGCCATTAGTCTCTCACGCATGGCTTCTCCCTTTCAGTGTTACACAGGTCTCTGCCATTAGAGTCTCTCACGCATGGCTCCGCCATTAGAGTCTCTCACGTATGGCTTCTCCGTTAAATTTTACACACAACAACGCCATTCGAGGCCGGCTGCGTAGTCCCACAACAAGTAAGTTCCATGTCTTATTCTGCCTACAGACCCGCTCGCATGGCTCGGCAATCTGTGGCTCGCAATACAATTTCTCATGGCGGCTCGCACATGTGACTCGTGCCATCAGAGTCTCACTCACGTTATTGTTCTCCCTGACTTTTATTTTCTAGGTTGTTGGGTTCCATTGCTTTCTTTATTAGCAGTCATCCCAGGCCTGCCTTTGCGGACATCATCTTCTCCCAGGCATGCTTACTTCATCTACAAACTCGGACCGAGGGTGTTGGTGTCCGGCCTAAGTCCTGGGTCTCGGTCCATCTTCCAGTAGGAGGTACAGTAATAAGGCGCAGCTTACGAAGTCCATCATGTCTTCTGACACGACTAGTCCTATCACGACTATAGGCGCAGCATACACAGTTCATCACGACCTTAAGCATTTTTCTGTCACAACTGCAGGTATCGCGTACGTTCTGTCCTCATTACAGGCAACATTAGCTCGTTAATCGATATAGCATGTATTCCTGTGGATGGTTCCCCAGGCCTGGTGGGCTTACACATTTCACTTAATTTACTACTACAGTAAGACGGCAGACACCATGTTCTGACTCGTGGGCCTTAATAGGAAGTGTGGCCTGGGGAATAAGTAGAGGTAAAGTATTTTGCCACCAGGAACAGTTGGTGCCCGATCTGGGCCCTGGGCGGATGGTTGGAATTCATCTAGGCCCGACCAACAGATTCACCATTGTTTGTTTCAGTCTGCAGCTCTCAGGATTCAGACCTTCTCGTAATATGGTCATACGTTAGTCAACATAGGAGTAAATCGTTTCTGGTTACTGGCCACTCTTTCAATTGCATCAGCATTAACCATCTCCAAGAACGATGTGGCGGTACACATGACAAAGAGGTAAGGTAGATGGTAGTCACTGTGATATATACGGTATATTCCGCACCTCCATCGTGAAGGGTCTTTTTCCGTTCAAAATCGGGTGTCGTAACGGTATGTATATATTTACTCTAAACAAGGTCGGCTCTTTTTGGCCCCTTTAGGCCACCCTACCACGGCGGTCATGGCATAACTCTACTGCTCATGGTAGATAGGGTAGGCCCGCCTTTCTGATAGCCTACCCGACCACAGGTATTAAGCAAATATTTTGCGGCATTTGTGGGAGGGGAGGCTGATTACAAGGCTGATTACACGCACCAGTGGGCCCCGGCTGACGATGATTCAGCTGATCTCCCCTACTAGCTCTTGGCTCCGTTCCCCTCAGCATTCTAGTCTTCCCAAAGCACGTCCGGATCCTCCTCTCCAAGCTAAAGGTAAACCCGCCATCTATCACGGGGCATTCCTTTAGGATAGGCGCAGCTTCTGCAGCTTCAAAATATAGCACCCCAGCGCACATCATAATGTAACTAGGTCAGGTGGCAGTCGTCATGCTATACCAGGTACATTCCCAATCCACGCCCCGAAAGCTCTTGTGCTTTTCAGAAGGTATTACTATAAGTCAGTAACATGAGTCCTTTGTACCATCCGTGTCTCACGCGTCATTTTTGGCCCCCTTTAGGCTTTCCTTACACAAGCAGTTCCGCCACACCCCCACTGCTAAGGTTAGGGCTCATCATCTGCTAGCCGATCCGATCACAAGTATAGGCGCGGCAGACGCCGCATTTGTGTGAGGGGAGGCGCCAGCAGGACTACAAAAGGTAGGAGCAGCGAGCTCCCGAGTGACGCGGTCTTCAGCTACAGCTGACCCTCCCACCCATAGCCCTCAACTCACACATCCTCCTTTCAAGGTGGCCCCCTTTAGGCTTTCCTTACACAAGCAGTTCCGCCACACCCCACTGCAAGGTTAGGGCTCATCATCTGCTAGCCGATCCGATCACAAATAATAGATAGCCTTGTAAATTAGTCTATATTAATAAAAATGGTGGGAATCAATCCATGATCTGTTTTATCCATGTAATCATGCTAATGAGAAAAAAGTGATTGACTTTATTTTCTTATTTGTCTAATTATGCACTGTATATCACATATATATATATATACTTTTCATTATTATGTTTTATTGTTTATTTTTTCACGATTTGCACATTGTATCTATGTAATACTGTATTTCATATATGATCATGGAGTTATTTGGACTGAATTGTATATAACATTGAATCATGCTTTGACAACATTGCGATCTTATGGATTTTTTTCCTCCTTGTTAACATAGCGGAATTATGGGATCTTAATTGACATTTGTTTTACATTGTTATGTCTTGTTCACACACCGGAACCAATAGTACTTTCCTTGGTTTCGGCGATCCATTGGGGGATGCATTTGTGCGGCTCGGCGCTCTGCGGCGCTGGCGAGGCCGTGATGTGTTTTTCCGCCTTTTGGAGCGCATTGCAGCGCCGACTTCCGCCCGGGCGCCATTTTGCGCCTGTGCGTTTGTTTGTCCAGCACGCCGGTTTTCACCGGCGCCTTCACTCGCGCTCAGACCATGCACCAGGGAGAATCCAGGTAATACCTACATGCGCCCTCCCTATTCCCTCCTTCTTTTATTGTTTTATGTATTTGACCACAGCTATAATCGATAATTGATTAATTCAATAGGCTATATAATGTTGAAACGCTAATGCATATTCTCACGGACCTCTGAGGAAGCTAGGATATGCTCTAGCGATACGCGTGAGGGTTTTCTCCCCCCCCCCCCCCCCGTGGGTCTACACTCCCCATGTGCCACCACTGTGTTTCTGAAGTATATTATTGAACAAATTTTAGGCTCCATGAATTGTTGTTTTTAATGAGTATGTTTCAATAAATTATGTTTTATTTTTGGAGGTGCAGTCTAGTTGTGGTATTTCTTTACTTGGTTTAGTACACGGGGCTGTGTGGGGGACATTACTGTGTGGGGGGCAGTGTGGGGGACATTACTGTGTGGGGGGCAGTGTGGGGGACATTACTGTGTGGGGGGCAGTGTGGGAGACACTACTGTGTAGGGGGTAGTGTGGGAGACACTACTGTGTAGGGGGCAGTGTGGGGGACATTACTGTGTGGGGGGCAGTGTGGGGGACATTACTGTGTGGGGGCAGTGTGGGGGACACTACTGTGTGGGGGGCAGTGTTGGGGACACTACTGTGTGGGGGGCAGTGTGGGGGACATTACTGTGTGGGGGCAGTGTGGGGGACATTACTGTGTGGGGGGACGTGTTGGGGACACTACTGTGTGGGGGCAGTGTGGGGGACACTACTGTGTGGGGGGCAGTGTGGGGGACACTACTGTGTGGGACACTACTGTGTGGGGGGCAATGTGGGGGACACTACTGTGTGGGGGCAGTGTGGGAGACACTACTGTGTGGGGGCAGTGTGGGAGACACTACTGTGTGGGGGCAGTGTAGGGGACACTACTGTGTGGGGGGCAGTGTGGGGGACACTACTGTGTGGGGGCAGTGTGGGGGACACTACTGTGTGGGGGCAGTGTGGGGGACACTACTGTGTGGGGGCAGTGTGGGAGACACTACTGTGTGGGGGCAGTGTGGGAGACACTACTGTGTGGGGGCAGTGTGGGGGACACTACTGTGTGGGGGGCAGTGTGGGGGACACTACTGTGTGGGGGGTAGTGTGGGGGACACTACTGTGTGGGGGGCAGTGTGGGGGACACTACTGTGTGGGGGGCAGTGTGGGGGACACTACTGTGTGGGGGGTAGTGTGGGGGACACTACTGTATGGGGGGGCAGTGTGGGAGACACTACTGTGTGGGGGCAGTGTGGGGGACACTACTGTGTGGGGGGCAGTGTGGGGGACACTACTGTGTGGGGGGTAGTGTGGGGGACACTACTGTGTGGGGGGCAGTGTGGGGGACACTACTGTGTGGGGGGCAGTGTGGGGGACACTACTGTGTGGGGGGCAGTGTGGGGGACACTACAGTGTGGGGGGTAGTGTGGGGGACACTACTGTATGGGGGGGCAGTGTGGGGGACACTACTGTATGGGGGGCAGTGTGGGGGACATTACTGTGTGGGGGGCAGTGTGGGGGACATTACTGTGGGGGGGGCAATGTGGGGGACACTACTGTGTGGGGGGCAGTTTGGGGGACACTAGTGTGTGGGGGGCAGTGTGGGGGACACTACTGTGTGGGGGGCAATGTGGGGGACACTACTGTGTGGGGGCAATGTGGGGGACACAACTGTGTTGGGGGAAGTGTTGGGGACACTACTGTATGGGGGGCAGTGTGGGGGAAACTACTGTATGGGACGCAGTGTTTGGGACACTACTGCCCATCAGATTCCACCTTTCATATTTGACAGCTCTTTTGGAAATCCAGTTCTACTTTACACCAGTTTGATAAATGACCCCAATTATGTCTATTAGGGTCACTATTTTTTCAGCAGTATAGTACCTGGGGCAATGGGGAGCACAACGGGCACAGTATTGGGGGTGGCAGCAGGATGATACTGTGGGGACACCAGAATGGGGGGGGGGGTTGATGGAAAAATTGAGAAATCGAACGTGTCTGTGTTATAAACTCTGTAGAGACGAGATGCAGCTGAAAGAATTTGTCATGGCGGTCTAACGGAGGAGAAGAGGAAAGAGAAGGTCTACATGACAGGAGATATCCCCGGATGTAAGAGGTATGTGGTCAAGTATTGAGGGGGAGGGCAGAGAAATGACCTGCCCCGGGTGCCAAACACCCTGGGCAAGTCACTGCCTGTAACCGTCATTCTCTGGGTCAGAATGATTATGTGGTATACATTTATATCGTTTTATGGGTTTTGTTTTTACAGCGTTCCCTATGAGATAAAACCGACCTGTTCTCTTCATTCTCCGGGTCAGTACGATTACAGTGATACCACATTTATATAGTTTTATAGGTTCTGTTGTTACAGTGTTCTCTATGAGATAAAACTGACCTGTTCTCTTCATTCTCCGGGTCAGTATGATTACAGTGATACCACATTTATATAGTTTTATGGGTTTTGTTTTTACCGCGTTCCCTATGAGATAAAACTGACCTGTTCTCTTCATTCTCCGGGTAAGTACGATTACAGCGATACCACAATTATATAGTTTTATGGGTTTTGTTTTTACGGCGTTCCCTATGAGATAAAACTGACCTGTTCTCTTTATTCTCTGGGTCAGTACGATTACAGTGATACCACATTTATATCGTTTTATGGGTTTTGTTTTTACAGCGTTCCCTATGAGATAAAACCGACCTGTTCTCTTCATTCTCCGGGTCAGTACGATTACAGTGATACCACATTTATATAGTTTTATAGGTTCTGTTTTTACAGTGTTCTCTATGAGATAACACTGACCTGTTCTCTTCATTCTCCGGGTCAGTACGATTACAGTGATACCACATTTATATAGCTTTATGGGTTTTGTTTTTACCGCGTTCCCTATGAGATAAAACTGACCTGTTCCCTTCATTCTCCGGGTAAGTGCGATTACAGTGATACCACAATTATATAGTTTTATGGGTTTTGTTTTTATGGTGTTCCCTATGAGATAAAACCGACCTGTTCTCTTCATTCTCTGGGTCAGTACGATTACAGTGATACCACATTTATATAGTTTTATAGGTTCTGTTTTTACAGTGTTCCCTATGAGATAAAACTGACCTGTTCTCTTCATTCTCCGGGTCAGTACGATTACAGTGATACCACATTTATATATGTTTTATGGGTTTTGTTTTCACAGCGTTCCCTATGAGATAAAACTGACCTGTTCCCTTCATTCTCCGGGTAAGTGCGATTACAGTGATACCACAATTATATAGTTTTATGGGTTTTGTTTTTCTGGTGTTCCCTATGAGATAAAACCGACCTGTTCTCTTCATTCTCTGGGTCAGTACGATTACAGTGATACCACATTTATATAGTTTTATGGGCTTTGTATTTACAGCGTTCCCTATGAGATAAAACTGACCTGTTCTCTTCATTCTCCGGGTCAGTACGATTACAGTGATACCACATTTATATAGTTTTATAGGTTCTGTTTTTACAGCGTTCCCTATGAGATAAAACCGACCTGTTCTCTTCATTCTCTGGGTCAGTACGATTACAGTGATACCACATTTATAGAGTTTTATGGGCTTTGTATTTACAGCGTTCTCTATGAGATAAAACTGACCTGTTCTCTTCATTCTCCGGTCAGTACGATTACAGTGATACCACATTTATATAGTTTTATAGGTTTTGTATTTACAGTGTTCCCTATGAGATAAAACTGACCTGTTCCCTTCATTCTCCGGGTCAGTACGATTACAGTGATACCACATTTATATAGTTTTATGGGCTTTGTATTTACAGCGTTCCCTATGAGATAAAACTGACCTGTTCCCTTCATTCTCCAGGTCAGTACGATTATGGTGATACCACATTTATATAGTTTTATGGGTTTTGTTTTTACAGCGTTCCCTATGAGATAAAACTGACCTGTTCCCTTCATTCTCCGGGTCAGTACGATTACAGCGATACCACATTTATATAGTTTTATGGGTTTTGTATTTACAGCGTTCCCTTTGAGATAAATCTGACCTGTTCCCTTCATTCTCCGGGTCAGTACGATTACAGTGATACCACATTTATATAGTTTTATGGGCTTTGTATTTACAGCGTTCCCTATGAGATAAAACTGACCTGTTCCCTTCATTCTCCGGTCAGTACGATTACAGAGATATCACATTTATATAGTTTTATGGGTTTTGTTTTTACAGCGTTCCCTATGAGATAAAACTGACCTGTTCTCTTCATTCTCCGGTCAGTACGATTACAGCGATACCACATTTATATAGTTTTATAGGTTTTGTATTTACAGCGTTCCCTATGAGATAAAACTGTCCTGTTCCCTTCATTCTCCGGTCAGTACGATTACAGTGATACCACATTTATATAGTTTTATGGGTTTTGTATTTACAGCGTTCTCTATGAGATAAAACTGACCTGTTCTCTTCATTCTCCGGGTCAGTACGATTACAGTGATACCACATTTATATAGTTTTATGGGCTTTGTATTTACAGCGTTCCCTATGAGATAAAACTGACCTGTTCCCTTCATTCTCCGGTCAGTACGATTACAGAGATATCACATTTATATAGTTTTATGGGTTTTGTTTTTACAGCGTTCCCTATGAGATAAAACTGACCTGTTCTCTTCATTCTCCGGTCAGTACGATTACAGCGATACCACATTTATATAGTTTTATAGGTTTTGTATTTACAGCGTTCTCTATGAGATAAAACTGACCTGTTCTCTTTATTCTCCAGGTCAGTACAATTACAGTGATACCACATTTATACAGTTTTATGGGTTTTGTTTTTACAGCGTTTCCTATAAGATAAAACTGACCTGTTCCCTTCATTAGTGATGGACGAACATCTGCCGGGACGGTTCGCGAACGTGATCAAAATGTTCGCGAACCACAAGTTCACGGCGGGTCCCATTCATTTTAATGGCAGGCGAACCTGAAAAACCTTCAGCTCATATTGTCAGCCAAGAAATACTTACTAGAAGTGCACAAATAGTCCCACAACACGGACAGTGACACCAGATGGATTATTCGAATTTGCGATATCCATTCATTATTTTTTTCAATGCGAAATATTGGCAATATAATTTTTGCGTACGCGCATGCGCAAATGCACTATACAGTACCCAAATGCACTATAAAGAAAGTATAACACCCCACTTCAATCAGTTTTTTGGGGGGCGACTGGTATATCACACCAGTAGTAATTATTTGTTCCAATAGCGCTTGTCCCTCTATATACTGCTGAGCCTGGGTGACAGGGGCCTAAATGTCTCAAAATCCTGTGTTGTATTGCTGGGTGACATGAACCCCCTTTTGGCGTAAATGATGTTATTGTTATTGTTCTTCTCCTCCCCTGTGGTGTGTGCGCTCGGTGCACGGCACCGCCCCCGGCACCTCTCGCCTGTGCGTCCTTACGCGGTCATCGTCCGATCATGTGGCTTTGTCACGTGATGTGGGCGTGTAGGCGGGACGCTGGCCGGGAGGTGGCTGGGCGCGGTTTGACTGGAGCCCCCCGCGCCAGCATACATGCACAGGTGGGGACAAGTACGTACAATTAGCATCCGATTGGTGGAGAGAGCCTGTAAATAGATGATTCACAGTGATGGCGTTACCCCCAGACGAAGGCACGACGAAACACGCGTTGGGGTAACGCCATCCTGGGTGATATAGCACACGGTCTTTTCTGGTGAATCTCTGCCTCTTTTTTTACCTATACGGCATTAGATTCAGGCCATCTGATACCTGGTTATTATTGGGGTTTGCTTCTACCTGGTTTATGCTGCACTTGCATGCAAACCGTGTCCATTTTTGCCGTGTAGGTATCTTTTTGATTGCTGACTCAACCGATACCCATGTTGTATTTTTGGTCAATGGCCGGTCACTGTACCATATATAATCTATTTCATTGATCATCATGTTTTACATTTGACACGTGTGCTATCCCAGGGTGGCATTTTTTTTTCTGCTTCTTTTCACTTTTTAACGGTATATTATTTATTGCTTTATATTTTAATCATGTCATAATAAAATTATATATTTTTACACGGTACTATGAGCTCTGTTTCCTTGTTTTTTCGCTTGTTTCACTCGGGAGCTAGTACCGAGTTACAATTACGCGTGTCCCTTTGGTTCCATCGGGTGGACACTGTTTTCCACTTTTTACCAATTGGCCACCTTTGGTCTTTTCTGTTATTGCCATTAAAAACAGTAGCAGGGTGCAGGAGTAGTAACACCACTCTGGGGTGTTACATAAGCAATACAAATTCCCAGAACAGGGAACTTTCAAAAAGCTTTATTGTTATTATGTTAATTGATCTAATGTACTGTTCTGATTTACTGTATTGTACACTTGATGGCTTTGTATGGATAAGTCAGGGTTAACAATTCTAACTATGCCCTTGCAAGAAGCTAGAAGATGGACTTAGGTCCTCCCCTAGTTCAGTGAGTCTTGTGTTAGCTAAGATACAGAAAGGAGCTACATGTGCTAACTTCTCAGAAGACTAGGCCTGAGTCACAGAGAATCACCATCTCTGAGACATTTACAGCAAGCAAGCCATTGCTATATTAAAGTTCTCCAGAGAGAGAGAGAGGAAAGTAAGAAACTGAAGGTGCAGAATCTGCATGGCCGAGCACTGGAGTCAGTCAGTAAGGTACTGTTCTCGCTTAAGGCTGATGGAGACTACTGCAGTGAGGAGGACATTGCTAATACACGCTTCACACTTTGACAAGTCCTGGCCAGCCATATCTTAATCCTGTACCTAAATAACTAATTGCAGGTCTAGACTCAATCTCTGATGCTTCAGGCGCCACTAATATAATGCAATGAGTAAATGGATTTACTGACCTGCATCCGTTCTATGTCAGAGGATGTCTTTTAAACGAGATGATCACCAGGCCCTTAGTACTCATGCGACCTTGCTTGGTAGTTAAACTCCTGTTCAAACGCTGTAAACAGTCCTCCTGTAAAAATCCCTCTTCCTAAAAGCAGGATCTAGGTGCGTCCCCGATCACTCCAGGACACTCGGACACCAGGATGGAACTGGATTCAGTCTCACACAGCCAGACCTTCATTCATGTCAGCTCGCTCTCTCTCTCTCACTTCTTGGTTCTTCTAGTAGCAGCAGCATGAGTCATCCTCTCCTTTGCATATTTAAATCCAGCAGTAACTTAACTGTGTGGAGGAACAGCGGCCTCATGTGGCCGAAATGCAAAATTACAATCCCAAAGTTTAACTATGCACCAGCATTATACAGGAAGAGCTGTTCCACAATCTCACACGGCCGCTGCCTCACGGGTAAGCTGCCACCCTCTTCTCCTGATGATGATGAAGCCCCTAATTCATCCGGCTCCCAAGTGTGATCAGCTACATCATCATCGAGTACTGTCTGCACGTCACTGATGTCCTCCTCAACTGTCTCTGGGTCAGGAGCCTGACCGCTCGCAACACGAGCTCCCACGCCACTCTTCTCATCACTACTTGCCCGCCTAGCGGAGGAAGTTGCAGATGTCTCCTCCACATCTTGGCTGGCCAGTAGCTGCTGACTGTCCTGTAGTAGCTCGTCCTCACTGCATAGTGGGGCTGAGCCCACAGTATATAATACTTCTATGGCTGAGGGAACAGAAAAGGACAGAGGCAGGTTGAGGACAGGTGAGAGCACAGGGCCTGCTCCCGGGCCATGCCAACTAAGGGTTGTGTCTGACGAATCCACCGACTCTTGGTTGGGGGTGTCTGATGTCACTTGGGATGATGTGGATGACTGAGTCAACCATTCAAGAACCGCTGGGTTGCTGGTCAAGACACAACTGCTAGATGACACCGGGAGCTCAGGCCTCTCGCTGCAACTCCTGCTGCCACATCCCCTTACTCTGCTGCGACCTGTGTCTGCGCCAGAAACATTTAGGCCTCTGCCCTTCCCCTGTGCAGGGTCTGGAACTTCTCTGCCTGACATATTGTTAGATCAAATAAATAAATAAAAAGGAAATTAAAACACTGCAAAAAAGTCTGTAATTTTCTCACAGACAGTCCCGCGAGACTTGTGCTCTTCTGGCTTGAGGAGTGCGACGGGAGACGCCGGCAATTATTTGCCCTGTTCGCCCCTCGCCAAGTGATCGGAAGATATCCAAACTATACACTGGGAAGGAGGTAAGAAAAAGACCTGTAAAGATTGTTTTTCTGCATCAGCGAAATTGGAGTTTAAGGAAAGACTCTACAGACACAGTATACATGCGTAATGTGATACAGGTGCAACACATGCGCCCAAATGTGACATTATATATTAGGCGACTCTACCATTGTTGATCCCAATATACAGGAACATCTGTTTATATATACGGTCACAGATGGAAATTGTCTGAAGTGGTTTACAAACAGCAAGTGCGATATGGTTACAGATTGAATGCAGGTTGCCCATTATAGTCATCTGTACTGTTTCAATGTCATTTTTATTCATAGTTTGTATTTTAACATTTTATGTGTACCATTTTATAGTTTATTATTTGAATACATTTTCTGTATACCTCAATTGGATGCCGAGTGTATGAGTGCTCGCCCATTTCCAAATATATACTTTTATATTGGGTGTTCCCTTTTTTGGGTTTGTAGCACCACGTCAGAGCTAATCAGGAGTGAGCCACCTCAGCCTATTCAATTAGATTTTCTCACTTCACCACACAACGGCAAATCATTTTTTTGTGCCACTAATACAGCCAAAAAGGGTTTAAGAACATATAACTGCACCGCGGAACGGCAAATAATTTATATATTTTTTTGCCACTAACACATGCCACAAAGGGCTGTAATTTTCTCACTTCACCACACAACGGCTAATAAGCCCTTTTTCCCCCACTAATACAAGCCAAAAAATGCTTTAGAATAGAGGTGGGACGAATCCAATTTTTTTCGAATCCGAATCCGAAAAGGTTCTCGATCATATTGAATCTTTTGAATCTCGAATCCTACGAATCCTGTACATAATTGTGTGAACGGTGTAAGAAACAAAGTCAGACCACGTCAGTTTGTCTGAACCTCCACCTCCCAGTCACGGTCGCACTCTATATGACTGCGATGACCCCTGCTATGACCCCTGCTCCTATCACTACAGAACATCCAGGGTTATACAGCGCCACATACCTCTTACATCCAGTGACGTCTCCTCTGATGTAGATGTTCTCTTTCCTCATCTTCTCCTTTCAGACCTTCAGACCAGACACCATTTTTCAGTCATTTTTCGTCTCTGCAGCTTGACAAAAAAAAATCTTAGTTTACTACTTTTCCATCATCCTCCCATCTTCTGGACAAACCATCCTACCACCCCCAATACTGTTCCGCTGTGCTCCCCAATACTATACTGCAGAAACAGATAATACCCCTGATAATACTAGTACCACACAGAGCCCCCCATATAAAATACCCCTTCTTTGTGGCATCAGTAGATGCCCCCATAGTGCCCCCCAATAATGTGCCAATAAGAAGTGGCCCCACAGTGCCACCCAATAATGTGCCAGTAAGTGTCCCCATAGATGCCCCCCTAATCATGTGCCAGTATCAAGTGCGGAGTGCCTCTCTCCCCCCCCCATGTGCCGGTATCATAGTGCCATCTCCCCCCCAATGTGCCAGTATTATAGTGCCATCTCCCCCATAATGTGCCAGTATCATAGTGCCATCTCCCCCCGTAATGTGCCAGTATCATAGTGCCTCCCCCCCCAATGTGCCAGTAGTATCATAGTGCCATCTCCCCCCCATAATGTGCCAGTATCATAGTGCCTCCCCCCCCAATGTGCCAGTAGTATCATAGTGCCTCTCACCTCTCCCCCTGGCATCCACAGATCCCCCATCCCATAACAGTGCCATCCACAGACCCCCCCCACCCCATAACAGTGCCATCCACAGACCCCCCCACCCCATAACAGTGCCATCCACAGACCCCCCCACCCCATAACAGTGCCATCCACAGACCCCCCCCACCCCATAACAGTGCCATCCACAGACCCCCCCACCCCTTAACAGTGTCATCCACAGACCCCCCCCACCCCATAACAGTGCCATCCACAGACCCCCCCACCCTATAACAGTGCCATCCACAGACCCCCCACCCCATAACAGTGCCATCCACAGACCCCCCCACCCCATAACAGTGCCATCCACAGACCCCCCCAACCCCTTAACAGTGTCATCCACAGAACCCTCCCCACCCCATAACAGTGCCATCCACAGACCCCCCCACCCTATAACAGTGCCATCCACAGACCCCCCCACCCCATAACAGTGCCATCCACAGACCCCCCCACCCCATAACAGTGCCATCCACAGACCCCCCACCCCTTAACAGTGTCATCCACAGACCCCCCCACCCCTTAACAGTGTCATCCACAGACCCCCCCACCCCTTAACAGTGTCATCCACAGACCACCCCCCCACCCTATAACAGTGTCATCCACAGACCCCCCATTGCCGCTCCAGTACAGTTATAAAATGTGTAATTCTGATTAATAATGATTCATGCTGCCCCCTCTGTCTGTAGTATAACATTCAATATATATATCCTACTCACAGGGCTACTGACATCGTAATGCAGGCCGGCCGGGCAGATGAGCGGCAGAGTGACTGACTGACGTCACGTGCCTGCGCCGCCTGCTTTATGAATGAAGCAGGCGGCGCAGGCAGGTGACGTCAGTCTGTGACGCTGCCGCTCGTCTGCCCGGCCGGCCTGCATTACGATATCAGTAGCCCTGTGAGTAGGATATATATATTGAATGTTATACTACAGACAGAGGGGGCAGCATGAATCATTATTAATCAGAATTACACATTTTATAACTGTACTGGAGCGGAGGGGCCGGAGCACAGTGAAGGCACCGGCCCCCAGCTCCTCCTCCCAGTCCCTCCCACCGGGATTCGTCGGATTCGTATCAGGTAAATTACGTCTGGATTCGAGACCACGAATCCATCAAGATTCGAGGGATTAGTGGATTTGACGAATCCCCCATTCCATCTCTACTTTAGAACATATAACTGCACCGCACAAGGACAAATAAGACGTATAAATATTCCCTTGTAATAAACCCTGTTAATGCCTGTATCACACAGAACTTGCTCCCTAATAAAAACGGTTTGCTGGAATTACAGAGCTGTATAATGGTAATGTGGATCCGCAGTCAGTGCAGCAAGGTGTAATAGGATTGTTCCTATTCCCCAGGCTGTCACCTCCCCTACTGAACCCTGTTATACATAAATGCTGTGAATGATTCCTCCCTATCCTTTCCCTGTACTTCTATACAGCAAAATAAAAGTTTTAAAGTCTTGCCTAGCACTGTCCCTAGCGTCTGCTGACGTCTCTCCCTGCACTAATGCAGTGTCCTACTACGTGTGAAAAGGGGACACTTCAAACTTTTGTATGTCATGCTATTTAATGCCCTTTTTCTATTTGCACTGTAAAAGCTGCTAGTTCCTCACAACAGGCTGGTAACCGCACTTCCACATTTTCACCACTAGATGTAGCTGTTACCTTATATAAATAGCAGAAGTCAGGCACAGGGAGTTGAGTTAGGAGTTGGGAACCCTGAACACATGATTCCTCCCTGCTTCTTGCTTGTGGGCCAATAAGTCATTGGCCCACAAGCAACTTAAGCAGGGAGGAATCATGTGTTCAGATGGAAAAAAATGACGAATATTCAAAAAAACGAATATATAGCACTATATTCTATAGTGCTATATATTCGTTTTTGACTCAGACCTGTATTGATCGAGTAATATTCGCATATTACGCGATCATTACCTTGCCGATTTTCAAGTAAAAAAAAAAGAATGTAGAATATAACGAATATTCGAATTCGGGAATATTCGACGAATATTCAACAAAATATTCTCAAAATATCACAAATTCGAATATGACCCCTGCCGCTCATCACTACTCATTGCTTCTTGCTTGTTGGCCAATGAGAAGGCTGCAATACCTTTGACTTTAGGAGTAGTGTTGATTGCGAATTTTCGTATTGCAAATTTTTATCGTGAATTTTCCGATTGTTGATTTTTGCAATCAAGAAAATAATGACTGGAGATCACGAATTCTCGAATATATGATGAATATTTGCCAAAATATTTACGAAATATCGCAAATTTGAATTTTGCCCCTGCCGCTCATCACTGGACAGGATCTAGTGCTGAGTCCCAAGGTGAACCCGAGGCCCCAGGCATGGGTGCCCGTGCTACCTATCAGCATCAGGCATCGTTTATTGGCCCGAACATTTTTGGGCAGCCAATGACAGTCGAGCCCCAGAGGAGTCCCCTTGACAGCCAGACTTACGCCAACATGCGAAGGACATAGGGGTCGCTGATCTCAGCGGAGTTATCGTGCCTACCAAGAGGGCCAACGCTGCATGGCAGTACAACAAGGCCTAGAAGTTGGACGCAATCGCCCTGACTCCCTTGCAGACTATCCTCTAAGGCTGGAGTCTGCGCTACAAATACAGACCCCATTGAAGGGCAGGAGCCCGTCACCACTGCTGCAAGTGTTCCGAATCCGCAGCGTGTTCAAAAGAAAGATAGGCTCACCTACACGCGCAGCTCCGCAAAGATACTATCAGGGAAGGATTTGATGGAATGCCTGGAGCCTGCCCTGCCCCATAGCGCTTCACACAGACCTGAGGACCTTCTATGGTGGAGGAGACCCATCGCTGTCAAGGAGCAAGAGGAAGATACGTACCTGTAAGTAGGCCGGCTGGCCCACTTCATTTCACTATGAACCTGAAAAAAAAGAGCCAGAGCCATTAGTAAAGTGAAGTCTTTATTGTTTGTTTTTCTGTGGTAGTTCTCCAGGCCACTTCAGAGAGTCACTGGTGTCAAAGACTCCACCTTGCACAAAAAATCCCAGTTGCACACATTTTTATTTTTGTTTGCGCCATTTTATCCCTTTTTTACCCCCTTCTCAGGTTTCCTGACAGTGCACAAATCAGGTTTAAAGGGAACCTGTCACTGGGATTTTGTGTATAGAGCTGAGGACATGGGTTACTAGATGGCCGCTAGCACATCTGCAATACCCGGTCCCCATAGCTCTGTGTGCTTTTATTGTGTAAAAAAACTGATTTGATACATATGCAAATTAACCTGAGATGAGTCCTGTCCCTGACTCATCTCACGTACAGGACTCATCTCAGGTTAATTTGCATATGTATCAAATAGTTTTTTTTACACAATAAAAGCACACAGAGCTATGGGGACTGGGTATTGCGGATGTGCTAGCGGCCATCTAGTAACCCATGTCCTCAGCTCTATACACAAAATCCAGGTGACCGGTTCCCTTTAAGCAACGTTTTGAGTCATGTGCCCAGAAGGACATTTTCTGTGTTTTATCCTACGCAAACTTCATGTTTACAAGTCAAAGTCTTTGCACTTCAAATAAATTAACACTTTGGATTACAAATATTTATATACCCTAAATCAGGGATGGACATTTTGCCTTTAATGGACTTTGTCATGGACTGTAATATCCCTCATGATAGTAGCTACCCACATTTTTGTCACCGTCAAGTAAAAAGTCACAACGCCCTATGTCACCCCTGCGCCATGAGAACCAAGAAATAAATGTACCAGTGATATTTTAATAATATGTAATTTCATGCAAACTCTTTTGCTTATTTGCGTTTACTGAAGTAACTTAATGTTAATATTCTATGTTGAGCTAGGAAATGTATAGGTGTGCGGCACATGTTTTGTATCTTTCAGGTGACAGCGTAGAGATCCCCAATTACTAGAAAAACTATGCTCCTTTGTCACACATGCTATACTGTGACGCTCCTGATGTACTGTACACGCCTAACCCAATTCTTTTGTGGCCAAAGAATTCAAAACACAACAATGTGTGTGGGTAATAGTACTGTGTATATGGATGCATGCTCTTTTTATATTCTTCAGGTGACGCATCATCATTAGAGATGTTGCGAACATAAAAATTTTCGACAAACGCAAATTTCCTCAAATGTTCGCGAACGGGCGAACTGGGCGACCTGCCATAGACTTCAATAGGCAGGCGAATTTTAAAACCCACAGGGACTCTTTCTGGCCACAATAGTGATGGAAAAGTTGTTTCAAGGGGACTAACACCTGGACTGTGGCATGCCGGAGGGGGATCCATGGCAAAACTCCCATGGAAAATTACATAGTTGACGCAGAGTCTGGTTTTAATCCATACAGTGCATAAATCACTTAACATTCCTAAATTGTTTGGAATAACGTGCTTTAAAACATCAGATATGATATTGTATCGATCAGGTAGTGTAAGGGTTACGCCCGCTTCACAGTGACAGACCAAACTCCCCGTTTAACGCACCGCAAACAACCACAAACAGTCCATTTGCACAACCGCAAACTCCCCATTTGCACAAGGTTGGATACCAAGCTAGCCATGTCCCGTGCCTTGTCCTCACTGATGTCATTGAAGGTCTCTTCCTCCACCCAGCCACGTACAACACCAAGGGTCCCCGAAAGGTGACAACAAGCCCCCTGGGACGCCTGCTGTGGTTGGTCTTGCACCTCCTCAAAGCCACCTTCCTCCTCTGACTCCTCTTCTTCAGACTCCTCTCTCTGCGTTATTATAAGGTGTGTTAAGTAGTACTATTCCTATCAGTTTAATCCCTGTTACGTCCACTAGTATTATTATTATTATTATTATAAGGTGTGTTAAGTAGTACTATTCCTATCAGTTTAATCCCTGTTACATCCCCTATCAGGGGACGTGTATATGGCATCGATTTTAGGAACCGGGAGATGGAAAAAGATGCTTGGTCGGTCCTCTTACTTCAAATTTGGGGCACAGCGCGTGCAATCTAATGTGCCGCCAGATAGGAGTGGTGTGTTAAGTAGTTCTTTTCTTATCAGTTTAATCCCTGTTACGTCCCCTATCAGGGGACATGTATATGGCATTGATTTTAGGAACTGGGAGATGGAAAAAGATGCTTGGTCAGTCCTCTTACTTCCAATTTGGGGCACTGCGCGTGCAATCTAATGTGCCACCAGATAGGAGTGGTGTGTTAAGTAGTACTATTCCTATCAGTTTAATCCCTGTTACGTCCCCTATCAGGGGACATGTATATGGCATCGATTTTAGGAACCGGGAGATGGAAAAAGATGCTTGGTCGGTCCTCCTACTTCAAATTTGGGGCACTGCGCGTGCAATCTAATGTGCCACCAGATAGGAGTGGTGTGTTAAGTAGTTCTATTCTTATCAGTTTAATCCCTGTTACGTCCCCTATCAGGGGACGTGTATATGGCATCGATTTTAGGAACCGGGAGATGGAAAAAGATGCTTGGTTGGTCCTCCTACTTCAAATTTGGGGCACTGCGCGTGCAATCTAATGTGCCACCAGATAGGAGTGGTGTGTTAAGTAGTTCTATTCTTATCAGTTTAATCCCTGTTACGTCCCCTATCAGGGGAGGTGTATATGGCATCGATTTTAGGAACCGGGAGATGGAAAAAGATGCTTGGTTGGTCCTCCTACTTTAAATTTGGGGCACTGCGCGTCCAATCTAATGTGCCACCAGATAGGAGTGGTGTGTTAAGTAGTTCTATTCTTATCAGTTTAATCCCTGTTACGTCCCCTATCAGGGGAGGTGTATATGGCATCGATTTTAGGAACCGGGAGATGGAAAAAGATGCTTGGTCGGTCCTCCTACTTCAAATTTGGGCCATTGCGCGTGCAATCTAATGTGCCACCAGATAGGAGTGGTGTGTTAAGTAGTTCTATTCTTATCAGTTTAATCCCTGTTACGTCCCCTATCAGGGGACGTGTATATGGCATTGATTTTAGGAACTGGGAGATGGAAAAAGATGCTTGGTCGGTCCTCTTACTTCCAATTTGGGGCACTGCGCGTGCAATCTAATGTGCCACCAGATAGGAGTGGTGTGTTAAGTAGTTCTATTCTTATCAGTTTAATCCCTGTTACGTCCCCTATCAGGGGAGGTGTATATGGCATCGATTTTAGGAACCGGGAGATGGAAAAAGATGCTTGGTCGGTCCTCCTACTTCAAATTTGGGCCATTGCGCGTGCAATCTAATGTGCCACCAGATAGGAGTGGTGTGTTAAGTAGTTCTATTCTTATCAGTTTAATCCCTGTTACGTCCCCTATCAGGGGAGGTGTATATGGCATTGATTTTAGGAACTGGGAGATGGAAAAAGATGCTTGGTCGGTCCTCTTACTTCCAATTTGGGGCACTGCGCGTGCAATCTAATGTGCCACCAGATAGTAGTGGTGTGTTAAGTAGTTCTATTCTTATCAGTTTAATCCCTGTTACGTCCCCTATCAGTGGACGTGTATGGAATAGATTTTAGACAACCACAAAGAGTTGTCAATAGTTGACACACTCATGACATAAATTTTATACTTCTATGCGTCAATCTTGGTGTAGTGATGACTGTGCTCGTGCGCACGTTTGGGAGATTGCAGGCGATGGGGGTTTTTCAAAGCCTATGGTCGTGCTGAGGTAGTTCAGTGACAGTTAAGTGACCCAGAAAACAATGATTCTGCAGTGTGGGCCCATTGTTGACCTAGTAGGCTTTAACGATCACCTTAGTTGATCACAAAGAAAATTAATGTTTTTTCTATGCAAAATTATCCAGCCGATCGCTTTTGGTCTGTTCACAATGAAGCAACGACCTTATCTCATCTGGGGTGTGCCAACATTTCCATTGCCAACACACTCATAGAGGTGGTCGCTTCATTGTGATACGCAAGCCCCTTCACCACAACAAGGTAATGATCACGAAGGGAAATTGACACATGTATATGCCTTTTTTTTTGTTTGGTTTTTGAAGCCACTGTGCAGCACCAGAGGCCAGAAAAATTAGGCATGTACACATGCCTGAAAAATTAGGTATTGTTGCAGCCGGCCAGAAAAATTGATGTTTGTTTCCCAGGCAGAAAGTGCCTTAAAACATTGCGGCTTGAACCCTAGTTGGTGGCGGATAAGTCACGCAAGTCATCCGGCATTCAGAGATAAAACACAGCAGCGTGTGGACCATTTTTAGCCCAAGGCAGCTCATCTCATCAGGCCTTTTTTAGTCGAATGTATCGCCCACTGTCAGTCCCTTCGGGATCCATCCCTCATTCATCTTAATAAAGGTGAGGTAATCTAGACTTTTTTGACCTAGGCGACTTCTCTTCTGAGTGACAATACCTCCTGCTGCACTGAAGGTCCTTTCTGACAGGACACTTGAGGCGGGGCAGGCCAGAAGTTCTATCGCAAATTGGGATAGCTCAGGCCACAGGTCAAGCCAGCACAGCCAGTAGTCAAGGGGTTCATCGCTCCTCAGAGTGTCGATATCTGCAGTTAAGGCGGGGTAGTCTGCTACCTGTCGGTCGAGTCGTTCTCTGAGGGGGAACCCCGAAGGGCTGTGGCGATGCGTAGGACTTTAAAAGCTCTGCATGTCCTGCATCAACAACACGTCTGTAAAGCATCCTGTCCTTGCCGGCGTGGTCGCGGGAGGAGGAGGATTACTTTCACCTCTTCCCTTGTTAGATTCCCGTTGTGCTGTGACATCACCCTTATACGCTGTGTAAAGCATACTTTTTAATTTATTTTGGAACTGCTGCATCCTTTCCGACTTGCGGTAATTCGTTAACATTTCAGGCACTTTCTGCTTATACCGGGGGTCTAGTAGCGTGGACACCCAGTACAGGTCGTTCTCCTTCAGCCTTTTTATACGAGGGTCCCTCAACAGGCACGACAGCATGAAAGACCCCATTTGCACAAGGTTGGATGCCGAGCTACTCATGTCCCGTTCCTCGTCCTCAGTGATTTCACTGAAGGTCTGTTCTTCCCCCCAGCCACGTACAACACCACGGGTACCAGATAGGTGACAACGAGCACCCTGGGATGCCTGTTGTGGTTGGTCTTCCTCCTCCTCCTCAAAGCCACATTCCTCCTCTGACTCCTCTTCCTCACACTCCTCTTCCAGCGTTGCCGCAGGTCCAGCAAGCAATACTGATAAGGCTGTTTCTGGTGGTGATGGTGACCACAACTCTTCCTCTTCACGCTCATCTACGGCCTGATCCAGCACTCTTCGCAGGGCATGCTCCAGGAAGAAAACAAATGGGATGATGTCGCTGATGGTGCCTTCGGTGCGACTGACTAGGTTTGTCACCTCCTCAAAAGGATGCATGAGCCTACAGGCATTGCGCATGAGCGTCCAGTAATGTGGCAAAAAAATACCCAGCTCCACAGAGGCTGTCCTTGCACCCCGGTCATACAAATACTCGTTAATGGCTTTTTCTTGTTGGAGCAGGCGGTCGAACATTAGGAGTGTTGAATTCCAACGTGTCGGGCTGTCGCAAATCAAGCGCCTCACTGGCATGTTGTTTCGCCGATGGATATCTGAAAAGTGCGCCATGGCCGTGTAGGAATGCCTGAAATGGCCACACACCTTCCTGGCCTGCTTCAGGACGTCCTGTAAGCCTGGGTACTTATGCACAAAATATTGTACAATCAGATTACACACATGTTCCATGCACGGCACATGTGTCAACTTGCCCAAATTTAATGCCTCCAACAAATTGCTTCCGTTGTCACACACCACTTTGCCGATCTCCAGTTGGTGCCGAGTCAGCCACTGATCCACCTGTGCGTTCAGGGCGGACAGGAGTGCTGGTCCGGTGTGACTCTCTGCTTTCAGGCAAGTCAACCCCAAGACGGCGTGACACTGCCGTATCCGGGATGTGGAATAGCCCCTGGGGAGCTGGGGGGGTGCCGTTGATGTGGAGCAAGACGCAGCAGCAGAAGAGGACTCAGCCGAGGAGGTTATGGAAGAGGATGGAGGAGTAGAGGAGGTGGCAGCAGGCCTGCCTGCAAGTCGTGGCGGTGTCACCAACTCCTCTGCAGAGCCACGCATTTCATGCTTGGCAGCCGTCAGCAGGTTTACCCAATGCACAGTGTAGGTGATATACCTGCCCTGACCGTGCTTTGCAGACCAGGTATCAGTGGTCAGATGGACCCTTGCCCCAACACAATGCCAGACATGCCATTACTTCCCTTTGCACAATCGAGTACAGGTTGGGGATTGCCTTTTGTGCAAAGAATTTTCGGCCGGGTACCTTCCACTGCGGTGTCCCAATAGCTACAAATTTTTGGAACGCCTCAGACTCCACCAGCTGGTATGGTAAAAGCTGGCGGGCTAAGAGTTCAGACAAGCCAGCTGTCAGACGCCGGGCAAGGGGGTGACTTTGTGACATTGGCTTCTTACTCTCAAACATGTCCTTGACAGACACCTGACTGTAAGCAGATGAGCAGGAACTGCTCAAGGCGAGAGACGGAGTGGCAGATGGTCGGAGTGGCAGATGGTTGAGAGGGGGCAAGGAGGACAGCAGTGGTTGACGTGGCTGAAGATGCTGGACCAGGAGGAGGATGGCGGCTTTGAGTTTGTGTGCTGCTTGTACTCATGTGTTGATCCCATAGGCGTTTGTGATGTGCAATCATGTGCCTTCGCAAAGCAGTTGTACCTAGGTGGGTGTTGGACTTCCCACGACTCCGTTTCTTTTGGCACAGGTTGCAAATGGCATTGCTGTTGTCAGAGGCAGACACACACAAAAAATGCCACACTGCTGAGCTCTGCAATGACGGCATTCTGGTGGTGGCAACAGCATGCGTTGATTGGCGTGCTGTCTGGCTGACCCCGGGTGCCGATACATGCTGTCTGACTGTGCCACTAGCTCCTTGTGACGACCTCCACCTGCTTCCAACTCGTCTCCTCCTCCTCTCTGTCTCCCCATCTGAACATTACCCCTCTTCTTCTTCTCTTCGAGCAGGCACCCACGTGACATCCATGGACACATCGTCATCATCAACCGCTTCACTTGTATCTGACAACTCAGCAAAGGAAGCAGCAGCGGGTACAACATCATCATCATCACACCGTACGTCCATGTGTGTAATGCTGCCTGACTGAGACATATCCCTGTTATCTACATCCTCTGGCAATAATGGTTGCGCATCACTCATTTCTTCCAACTGATGTGTAAATAACTCCTCTGACAGATCAAGTGAAGCTTCTGTGGTGCTAGTGTTGGTGGCGGCAGGCGGGCGAGTGGTAACTTGAGAGGTGCCCGAAGCTGAGCTGGAGGAGGATGGTGCGTCAAGGTTCAGAGCGGAAGCTGTAGAAGATTGGGTGTCCTGTGTTAGCCAGTCAACTATGTCCTCAGAACTTTTCGAGTTCAGGGTACGTGGCCTCTGAACACTGGGCATTATTCTAGGGCCAAAGGGAACCACAGCACCACGACCACGACGGCCCCTGCGGGGTGGCCTGCCTCTGCCTGTCATTTTTTTTTAGATTAGTTAAGTTGTACTATGGGTGCAAGCTACTGTGACACCAGATATGAGTGGCACTGTGCACTGGCAGAAGTTGGCAGAGTAGACGCTGTAGGCCTAACACACACGCTGGCAGACAACTAACTGCTATTCAATCTATTAGTCAAAATTGTAGTTTTTTTTTTAAATGTGCACTACTGTTACACACGATATGAGTTGCACTGGTGTGACACTGCCCTGGCAGGCCCTGAAATGCACACGTGTGAAGGAAACTGACTGCTATTATATTACAGTCAAAATTATTATTATTTTTTTTAAATGCAAGCTATTGTGACACCAGATATGAGTGGTGGCACTGGGCAAGTGGGCACAGTATAGCCTGTGGGCTTGACACACACGCTGGAAGGCAACTGCAGTTAGATTACAGAGAAAAAAAAGCAGACTGATGTTCTAGCCCTAAAAAAGTCTTTTTGGGGTGCTGTCCTTACAGCAGAGATCAGATGAGTCTTTCAGGACTGTAGTGGACACTGAATACACTGGCCTAGCTATTGATTTCCCTATTGAATCAGCAGCAGCAGCACTGTCCCTCCTCTCACTAAGAATGCAGCTTCCGAATGAATCCAAAATGGATGCTGTCCAGGAGGTGGGAGGGTCTGGGAGGGAGGGTCTGCTGCTGATTGGCTGGAATGTGTCTACTGACTGTGAGGTACAGGGTCAAAGTTTACTCAATGATGACGAATAGAGGGCAGACCGAACATCGCATATGTTCGCCCGCCGCGGCGAACGCGAACAAGCTATGTTCGCCGGGAACTATTCGCCGGCGAACTATTCGGGACATCTCTAATCATCATGGCAAGAGTGCGCCGAGGACGGCTTATATTAAAGTAGTGGGCAATGCTAGTTCCTTACAACAGGCTGGTAACCGCACTTCCACCACTAGGTGTAGCTCTTACTTTATATAAATAGCAGAAGTCAGGAACAGACAGAGAGTTGAGGGGAGGTTAGGAGAGGAGAAGATGTAACCTGTATGGTGTGCCCCTGGGTCCTCCCCAGGTAGGGCCTAAAGCAGATAGGACACCAAGTCTAAACTACTACTGGATTCATTCATTATGGAGTCAGAGACAAAGTGGACTTACTATTATGGAAGCCGCCTGTTCAAATCATGGAGCAGAAGAGTAATGCCTGCTGCTAGGGGGACCGCCCTGTTGATTGCCAAGTTCTAGTATACAGAAGATCCAAGGGACCAAAAGGCTGAGTTGTCAGAGTAAGCTGAACAAGCTAAGGAAAGTAACCCTCTCTCTCAGATTGAGTTGGAACCTGCACTTCACTGTCACTGTGCCTGTTGTCTGGAATTGCAGCTCGCCTCCATCTTTATGTACCAAGGCATTATTTATATGGACTTGACAAACACATAGGGCAACAGCACTCTACAAACCAAAAGTAGAGTACAAAAGTATATTTACATTGTAAATGCTATGCTAATAACTTAGAGATGCTTAGCAAATACATTTTGTACAAAATCATTTGAGCCCATCTGCCGCACGCCAAGGCGATCTCTATAAGACGGGTCCTAACACTAAAGCTCACCTGTCGGGTGCTATAACAGCGACCATGAAATCCAGGAAGTGCATAGCATTTACAATGTAATATACTTTTGTACTCTACTTTTGGTTTGTAGAGTGCTGTTGCACTATGTGTTTGTCAAATGTATATTTGCAGCCACACTGCGACGTGCACCTGCGCATTGGGATGTGCTGACCCCCCTTTTTGTGTTTGTAGTATTATTTATATGGACCTTAGCAAATATCCTCAAGTAAAGTTCTTGTTGGTTCAACTATTGACTCTCTCCTTATTCCATACCAATTCTTAACGGTGCTGGTGTCTCAAACACTAGGGACCCTGCCTCCGAGGCACCCTAAACCTACACACCACCAAGGCCACCTCAACTTCCATCTGGCTGGTGATCCCTGGACAAATAGAGTGTGCCCTGAAGGAACTGGTGCTGTCCTTCCCTTCACTGCACGCTGGCCCAGGGAGCTACAGAACAGGGAGTAATACTACTACCCCCATCGGCCCACCATTACACTCACACAGATTGCCCCTGCGGCCCGGTCGCTGCACTAAGCACACTGGAAAATGGCTGAATCCAAGATGGCTGAGGCTATTTATAAGGCTGTGACATCACAGGGGCTGGCTGGCTGCTGATTGGCCGCCTTCCCAGAGTTCCATGTCCTCACACGTGCAGCAGCCATTTTAGGAAAAAATGTGATTCGTTACCACGAAGCGTGAGGAAACTTGGATTCGGTGCAAATCGAATTTTTCCTGAAATTCGGATCGAATTCAACTTCGTCAACTTTGATTCGCTCATCTCTAGTTCTCGTGATCAGTGGGAGGCTCAGCGGTCTTATCCTCCCAGATCTGTTATCATCTATCCAGCAGACAGGGGATTACTTGTTCTAACCTGGATACCCACTTGGCGCCAAATTTATCACACAGGCTGCACTGGTCGGGGCAGAAGGAGGGCTAGGATCCTGCTCCTAGTTGGTAACTTTTTTACACAACTTATGCAACTTAAGTCATTTAAGATGTTACATTCTCAGAATATAGTAACGACCTTGATAAAGCTCTTCTGATGCAGCCACCGTATAATATAAGAAGAAGCCAATCAACAGATTCCCACAGCAGCTCATTTACCAGCGGTGGTGCTGGGACCATCAGATCCCACAGGGATTCCCTGCCTGTCCAATGTGACTCGCACCTGGACTATAAATATGAAGCACTCGGCCTGTGCTGGATCACTGGGGACCTTACAAGCTTGGTGGAGCATTGCTGCCTGTCCATAATGAGCAGGTGAATACGACTCTACAGAAGCAGTGACTTCAGGAGAGAAGAGGAGTATGACATGACTGAGCACAGACGACAATCATTTCCATAGCAGACGGTGAGATCTATTCTACGTGTCTAGCAATGTCTCTATCGTAAAGTCTTAGGGATCGGACAGGTAGAAGAAGGGTGTCCTATAGACCGCACACAAGATTACTGCGTATGAGGCTCACACTTGAAGGTTTAATATCTCCATGTCACAACCAGTCCACATGTCAGGTGGACCTCAGACTACCACAGACTTCAATGGGCAATGCAGCTGAGGTGGAGTCACTGACCAGAGCTATCACCTATCATAGATATCGAGGAGCTGAAGACACGATGAAAGCCTCAGCAGAGGGTGAGGACTACACAACTGATGGGCGTCCGTATCAGATTGGAGGGTCTGACTCTTGGCACCTCTGCCGATCTGCTGCCCGTATGTGACCTCCACTACTATATACTGTATACAGCCTACCCTATACAGGTATATGACCGCCAGTGCTATATACTGTATACAGCCTACCCTATATAAGACCTCTAGTGCTATATACTGTATACAGCCTACCCCATATAAGACCTCTAGTGCTATATACTGTATACAGCCTACCCCATATAAGACCTCTAGTGCTATATACTGTATACAGCCTACCCCATATAAGACCTCTAGTGCTATATACTGTATACAGCCTACCCTATATAAGACCTCTAGTGCTATATACTGTATACAGCCTACCCCATATAAGACCTCTAGTGCTATATACTGTATACAGCCTACCCCATATAAGACCTCTAGTGCTATATACTGTATACAGCCTACCCCATATAAGACCTCTAGTGCTATATACTGTATACAGCCTACCCTATATAAGACCTCTAGTGCTATATACTGTATACAGCCTACCCCATATAAGACCTCTAGTGCTATATACTGTATACAGCCTACCCCATATAAGACCTCTAGTGCTATATACTGTATACAGCCTACCCTATATAAGACCTCTAGTGCTATATACTGTATACAGCCTACCCTATATAAGACCTCTAGTGCTATATACTGCATACAGCCTACCCTATATAAGACCTCTAGTGCTATATACTGTATACAGCCTACCCCATATAAGACCTCTAGTGCTATATACTGTATACAGCCTACCCCATATAAGACCTCTAGTGCTATATACTGTATACAGCCTACCCCATATAAGACCTCTAGTGCTATATACTGTATACAGCCTACCCTATATAAGACCTCTAGTGCTATATACTGTATACAGCCTACCCTATATAAGACCTCTAGTGCTATATACTGTATACAGCCTACCCCATATAAGACCTCTAGTGCTATATACTGTATACAGCCTACCCCATATAAGACCTCTAGTGCTATATACTGTATACAGCCTACCCCATATAAGACCTCTAGTGCTATATACTGTATACAGCCTACCCCATATAAGACCTCTAGTGCTATATACTGTATACAGCCTACCCTATATAAGACCTCTAGTGCTATATACTATATTGAAGTCCCCCCATATAAGACCTCTAGTGCTATATACTGTATACAGCCTACCCCATATAAGACCTCTAGTGCTATATACTATATTGAAGTCCCCCCATATAAGACCTCTAGTGCTATATACTGTATACAGCCTACCCTATATAAGAACTCCAGTGCTATATACTGTATACAAGTCCCTCCATATAAGACCTCTAGTGCTATATACTGTATACAGCCTACCCTATATAAGACCTCTAGTGCTATATACTGTATACTAGTCCCCCCATATAAGACCTCTAGTGCTATATACTGTATACAGCCTACCCTATATAAGACCTCTAGTGCTATATACTGTATACAAGTCCCTCCATATAAGACCTCTAGTGCTATATACTGTATACAGCCTACCCTATATAAGACCTCTAGTGCTATATACTGTATACAGCCTACCCTATATAAGACCTCTAGTGCTATATACTGTATACAGCCTACCCTATATAAGACCTCTAGTGCTATATACTGTATACAAGTCCCTCCATATAAGACCTCTAGTGCTATATACTGTATACAGCCTACCCTATATAAGACCTCTAGTGCTATATACTGTATACAGCCTACCCTATATAAGACCTCTAGTGCTATATACTGTATACAGCCTACCCTATATAAGACCTCTAGTGCTATATACTATATAGAAGTCTCCCTATATAAGACCTCTAGTGCTATATACTGTATACAAGTCCCTCCATATAAGATCTCTAGTGCTATATACTGTATACAGCTTACCCTATATAAGACCTCTAGTGCTATATACTGTATACAGCCTACCCCATATAAGACCTCTAGTGCTATATACTGTATACAGCCTACCCCATATAAGACCTCTAGTGCTATATACTATATTGAAGTCCCCCCATATAAGACCTCTAGTGCTATATACTGTATACAGCCTACCCTATATAAGACCTCCAGTGCTATATACTGTATACAAGTCCCTCCATATAAGATCTCTAGTGCTATATACTGTATACAGCCTACCCTATATAAGACCTCTAGTGCTATATACTGTATACTAGTCCCCCCATATAAGACCTCTAGTGCTATATACTGTATACAGCCTACCCCATATAAGACCTCTAGTGCTATATACTGTATACAGCCTACCCTATATAAGACCTCTAGTGCTATATACTGTATACAGCCTACCCTATATAAGACCTCTAGTGCTATATACTGTATACAGCCTACCCTATATAAGACCTCTAGTGCTATATACTGTATACAAGTCCCTCCATATAAGACCTCTAGTGCTATATACTGTATACAGCCTACCCTATATAAGACCTCTAGTGCTATATACTGTATACAGCCTACCCTATATAAGACCTCTAGTGCTATATACTGTATACAGCCTACCCCATATAAGACCTCTAGTGCTATATACTGTATACAGCCTACCCCATATAAGACCTCTAGTGCTATATACTGTATACAGCCTACCCCATATAAGACCTCTAGTGCTATATACTATATTGAAGTCCCCCCATATAAGACCTCTAGTGCTATATACTGTATACAGCCTACCCTATATAAGACCTCCAGTGCTATATACTGTATACAAGTCCCTCCATATAAGATCTCTAGTGCTATATACTGTATACAGCCTACCCTATATAAGACCTCTAGTGCTATATACTGTATACTAGTCCCCCCATATAAGACCTCTAGTGCTATATACTGTATACAGCCTACCCCATATAAGACCTCTAGTGCTATATACTGTATACAGCCTACCCTATATAAGACCTCTAGTGCTATATACTGTATACAGCCTACCCTATATAAGACCTCTAGTGCTATATACTGTATACAGCCTACCCTATATAAGACCTCTAGTGCTATATACTATATAGAAGTCTCCCCATATAAGACCTCTAGTGCTATATACTGTATACAAGTCCCTCCATATAAGATCTCTAGTGCTATATACTGTATACAGCTTACCCTATATAAGACCTCTAGTGCTATATACTGTATACAGCCTACCCCATATAAGACCTCTAGTGCTATATACTGTATACAGCCTACCCTATATAAGACCTCTAGTGCTATATACTGTATACAGCCTACCCTATATAAGACCTCTAGTGCTATATACTGTATACAAGTCCCTCCATATAAGACCTCTAGTGCTATATACTGTATACAGCCTACCCTATATAAGACCTCTAGTGCTATATACTGTATACAGCCTACCCTATATAAGACCTCTAGTGCTATATACTGTATACAGCCTACCCTATATAAGACCTCTAGTGCTATATACTATATAGAAGTCTCCCCATATAAGACCTCTAGTGCTATATACTGTATACAAGTCCCTCCATATAAGATCTCTAGTGCTATATACTGTATACAGCTTACCCTATATAAGACCTCTAGTGCTATATACTGTATACAGCCTACCCCATATAAGACCTCTAGTGCTATATACTGTATACAGCCTACCCCATATAAGACCTCTAGTGCTATATACTGTATACAGCCTACCCCATATAAGACCTCTAGTGCTATATACTATATTGAAGTCCCCCCATATAAGACCTCTAGTGCTATATACTGTATACAGCCTACCCTATATAAGACCTCCAGTGCTATATACTGTATACAAGTCCCTCCATATAAGATCTCTAGTGCTATATACTGTATACAGCCTACCCTATATAAGACCTCTAGTGCTATATACTGTATACTAGTCCCCCCATATAAGACCTCTAGTGCTATATACTGTATACAGCCTACCCCATATAAGACCTCTAGTGCTATATACTGTATACAGCCTACCCTATATAAGACCTCTAGTGCTATATACTGTATACAGCCTACCCTATATAAGACCTCTAGTGCTATATACTGTATACAGCCTACCCTATATAAGACCTCTAGTGCTATATACTGTATACAAGTCCCTCCATATAAGACCTCTAGTGCTATATACTGTATACAGCCTACCCTATATAAGACCTCTAGTGCTATATACTGTATACAAGTCCCTCCATATAAGACCTCTAGTGCTATATACTGTATACAGCCTACCCTATATAAGACCTCTAGTGCTATATACTGTATACAGCCTACCCTATATAAGACCTCTAGTGCTATATACTGTATACAGCCTACCCTATATAAGACCTCTAGTGCTATATACTATATAGAAGTCTCCCCATATAAGACCTCTAGTGCTATATACTGTATACTAGTCCCCCCATATAAGACCTCCAGTGCTATATACTGTATACAGCCTACCCTATATAAGACCTCTAGTGCTATATACTGTATACAGCCTACCCTATATAAGACCTCTAGTGCTATATACTGTATACTAGTCCCCCCATATAAGACCTCTAGTGCTATATACTGTATACAGCCTACCCTATATAAGACCTCTAGTGCTATATACTGTATACAGCCTACCCCATATAAGACCTCTAGTGCTATATACTGTATACAGCCTACCCTATATAAGATCTCTAGTGCTATATACTGTATACAAGTCCCTCCATATAAGACATACAGTGCTATATACTGTATACAGCCTACCCTATATAAGACCTCTAGTGCTATATACTGTATACAGCCTACCCTATATAAGACCTCTAGTGCTATATACTGTATACAGCCTACCCTATATAAGACCTCTAGTGCTATATACTATATAGAAGTCTCCCCATATAAGACCTCTAGTGCTATATACTGTATACAAGTCCCTCCATATAAGATCTCTAGTGCTATATACTGTATACAGCTTACCCTATATAAGACCTCTAGTGCTATATACTGTATACAGCCTACCCCATATAAGACCTCTAGTGCTATATACTGTATACAGCCTACCCCATATAAGACCTCTAGTGCTATATACTGTATACAGCCTACCCCATATAAGACCTCTAGTGCTATATACTATATTGAAGTCCCCCCATATAAGACCTCTAGTGCTATATACTGTATACAGCCTACCCTATATAAGACCTCCAGTGCTATATACTGTATACAAGTCCCTCCATATAAGATCTCTAGTGCTATATACTGTATACAGCCTACCCTATATAAGACCTCTAGTGCTATATACTGTATACTAGTCCCCCCATATAAGACCTCTAGTGCTATATACTGTATACAGCCTACCCCATATAAGACCTCTAGTGCTATATACTGTATACAGCCTACCCTATATAAGACCTCTAGTGCTATATACTGTATACAGCCTACCCTATATAAGACCTCTAGTGCTATATACTGTATACAGCCTACCCTATATAAGACCTCTAGTGCTATATACTGTATACAAGTCCCTCCATATAAGACCTCTAGTGCTATATACTGTATACAGCCTACCCTATATAAGACCTCTAGTGCTATATACTGTATACAGCCTACCCTATATAAGACCTCTAGTGCTATATACTGTATACAGCCTACCCTATATAAGACCTCTAGTGCTATATACTATATAGAAGTCTCCCCATATAAGACCTCTAGTGCTATATACTGTATACAAGTCCCTCCATATAAGATCTCTAGTGCTATATACTGTATACAGCTTACCCTATATAAGACCTCTAGTGCTATATACTGTATACAGCCTACCCCATATAAGACCTCTAGTGCTATATACTGTATACAGCCTACCCTATATAAGACCTCTAGTGCTATATACTGTATACAGCCTACCCTATATAAGACCTCTAGTGCTATATACTGTATACAAGTCCCTCCATATAAGACCTCTAGTGCTATATACTGTATACAGCCTACCCTATATAAGACCTCTAGTGCTATATACTGTATACAGCCTACCCTATATAAGACCTCTAGTGCTATATACTGTATACAGCCTACCCTATATAAGACCTCTAGTGCTATATACTATATAGAAGTCTCCCCATATAAGACCTCTAGTGCTATATACTGTATACAAGTCCCTCCATATAAGATCTCTAGTGCTATATACTGTATACAGCTTACCCTATATAAGACCTCTAGTGCTATATACTGTATACAGCCTACCCCATATAAGACCTCTAGTGCTATATACTGTATACAGCCTACCCCATATAAGACCTCTAGTGCTATATACTGTATACAGCCTACCCCATATAAGACCTCTAGTGCTATATACTATATTGAAGTCCCCCCATATAAGACCTCTAGTGCTATATACTGTATACAGCCTACCCTATATAAGACCTCCAGTGCTATATACTGTATACAAGTCCCTCCATATAAGATCTCTAGTGCTATATACTGTATACAGCCTACCCTATAAAAGACCTCTAGTGCTATATACTGTATACTAGTCCCCCCATATAAGACCTCTAGTGCTATATACTGTATACAGCCTACCCCATATAAGACCTCTAGTGCTATATACTGTATACAGCCTACCCTATATAAGACCTCTAGTGCTATATACTGTATACAGCCTACCCTATATAAGACCTCTAGTGCTATATACTGTATACAGCCTACCCTATATAAGACCTCTAGTGCTATATACTGTATACAAGTCCCTCCATATAAGACCTCTAGTGCTATATACTGTATACAGCCTACCCTATATAAGACCTCTAGTGCTATATACTGTATACAAGTCCCTCCATATAAGACCTCTAGTGCTATATACTGTATACAGCCTACCCTATATAAGACCTCTAGTGCTATATACTGTATACAGCCTACCCTATATAAGACCTCTAGTGCTATATACTGTATACAGCCTACCCTATATAAGACCTCTAGTGCTATATACTATATAGAAGTCTCCCCATATAAGACCTCTAGTGCTATATACTGTATACTAGTCCCCCCATATAAGACCTCCAGTGCTATATACTGTATACAGCCTACCCTATATAAGACCTCTAGTGCTATATACTGTATACAGCCTACCCTATATAAGACCTCTAGTGCTATATACTGTATACTAGTCCCCCCATATAAGACCTCTAGTGCTATATACTGTATACAGCCTACCCTATATAAGACCTCTAGTGCTATATACTGTATACAGCCTACCCCATATAAGACCTCTAGTGCTATATACTGTATACAGCCTACCCTATATAAGATCTCTAGTGCTATATACTGTATACAAGTCCCTCCATATAAGACATACAGTGCTATATACTGTATACAGCCTACCCTATATAAGACCTCTAGTGCTATATACTGTATACAGCCTACCCTATATAAGACCTCTAGTGCTATATACTGTATACAGCCTACCCTATATAAGACCTCTAGTGCTATATACTGTATACAGCCTACCCTATATAAGACCTCTAGTGCTATATACTGTATACAAGTCCCTCCATATAAGACATACAGTGCTATATACTGTATACAGCCTACCCTATATAAGACCTCTAGTGCTATATACTGTATACAGCCTACCCTATATAAGACCTCTAGTGCTATATACTGTATACAGCCTACCCTATATAAGACCTCTAGTGCTATATACTGTATACAGCCTACCCCATATAAGACCTCTAGTGCTATATACTGTATACAGCCTGCCCTATATAAGACCTCTAGTGCTATATACTGTATACAAGTCCCTCCATATAAGACATACAGTGCTATATACTGTATACAAGTCCCTCCATATAAGACATACAGTGCTATATACTGTATACAAGTCCCTCCATATAAGATCTCTAGTGCTATATACTGTATACAAGTCCCCCCATATAAGACCTCTAGTGCTATATACTGTATACAAGTCCCTCCATATAAGATCTCTAGTGCTATATACTGTATACAGCCTACCCCATATAAGACCTCTAGTGCTATATACTGTATACAGCTTACCCTATATAAGACCTCTAGTGCTATATACTGTATACTAGTCCCCCCATATAAGACCTCTAGTGCTATATACTGTATACAGCTTACCCTATATAAGACCTCTAGTGCTATATACTGTATACTAGTCCCCCCCATATAAGACCTCTAGTGCTATATACTGTATACAAGTCCCTCCATATAAGATCTCTAGTGCTATATACTGTATACAGCTTACCCTATATAAGACCTCTAGTGCTATATACTGTATACTAGTCCCCCCCATATAAGACCTCTAGTGCTATATACTGTATACAAGTCCCTCCATATAAGACATACAGTGCTATATACTGTATACAAGTCCCTCCATATAAGACCTCTAGTGCTATATACTGTATACAGCTTACCCTATATAAGACCTCTAGTGCTATATACTGTATACTAGTCCCCCCCATATAAGACCTCTAGTGCTATATACTGTATACAAGTCCCTCCATATAAGACATACAGTGCTATATACTGTATACAAGTCCCTCCATATAAGACCTCTAGTGCTATATACTGTATACAAGTCCCTCCATATAAGAACTCCAGTGCTATATACTGTATACAAGTCCCTCCATATAAGACCTCTAGTGCTATATACTGTATACAAGTCCCTCCATATAAGACCTCTAGTGCTATATACTGTATACAAGTCCCTCCATATAAGACCTCTAGTGCTATATACTGTATACAGCTTACCCTATATAAGACCTCTAGTGCTATATACTGTATACAAGTCCCTCCATATAAGACCTCTAGTGCTATATACTGTATACAGCTTACCCTATATAAGAACTCCAGCGCTATATACTATATAGAAGTCCCCCCGTATAAGACCTCTAGTGCTATATACTGTATACAGGTCACAATTCTGTATCATAAACACTATGGGGGTCATAGTGTCTTGATAAGGTCTTAATAAGGCCCTGCGCTGGCGGTGGATCCTGCCTCCCCCATCCATAGCCCACTTCTTTAGAGTTGGCTTAAGCGGGGAAAAGTTGCAGATTGTGGCGCAAAGATCCTTTGCACCTCAATATGCGCCAGAAATACGCCTAATATACTAATATACATGTATTTCTGTTTAGTAATTGACCCCCTATATGTAGCAACGCCCGACCCATGCTCAAAGACACACACAAACCCTGGAACATGGATGAATCTGGATTACATCACTGTGGTACTTACTGTATGAAGATTCAGGGGCGGACATATTGCCTGTGCAGCTGGTTCAGGGGCCCGGCGTGTGGGGGGGCCCATTCATACTAGTGAGCGCATCCAGAAGCGCTCACTAGTATGAATGGGCCCCCTCTAGTATGCAAGAGAGAGGCAGTGGCGGTGGATAGAAGCGCTTACTTACCCCTCCGGCTCTGCTTCCTCCCTGGCCTCCTCCGGCCTGACTGCGCACAGCGCGCACTATGACCTGACTCTGTACGCACTCAGGTCACGTGACTGTGCAGCGCGGGAACTCACATCAGGACACGGAGAGCAGCGGAGCAGGAGAGGTACGTTTTAATTGTTTATTTTTAGTCTGATGGGGATCGGTCACATCGTTATGGGGGGGGGGGACTGAATGAGCAAATGGGGGTGCCTGAATAAATAATTAACAACTGATATTAAGGGGGGGGGGGTGTACTCCTGACTCTGGGACTCTGGGGGTGCTAAGCAAGTGACATATGGGGGACTGCCTATTTGTTATACTGGGGGCACTATGGAGGGGGAGGAGCACTATGCGGGCCCTATCTTGTATACTGGCACACATGGGGGGCACTATGGAGAAGGGGGAAAGGAGCACTATGGGGGCATCTTCTGGGGCCCTATCTTATATACTGGCAGACATGGGGGGGCACTATGGAGAAGGGGGGAAAGGAGCACTATGGGGGCATCTTCTGGGGCCCTATCTTATATACTGGCACACATGGGGGCACTATGGAGAAGGGAGGAGAGGAGCACTATTGGAGTCATTATATAGGGGAAATATACTGGCACACATTATGGGGTGCAAATTATAGGGCACTATGGGGACCTTGTCTCAACTGGGGGCACTAAGAGGGTTTTTTGGGCACACAGTAAGGGGCATTGGCACACATTATGAGGCCACTATGGGGACATTGGCTCTACAGGGGGCACTAAGAGGAGGTATTTTTTATACTGCCACACAACAGGGCACTTTTATTTTTACTGTAACACATTGTAAAGAGAATTATTACTACCGTGGGCATTATTTATTACAGTTGAGGGACTATGAGGAACATGAATACTAGTATAAGCACTATGGGAGCATTATTACTTCTGGGACACAGTGGGGTCATTATTACTGTAGGGGCACTATTACTACTACGTGTTGACCGGTAGATAATTATTTCTATTGGTGGGACTTTGGGGAGCAGTATTACTGTGGGGGCACCTGGCACGGTATCAGCTTAGCACAATTATTTTTGGGGAACATTATGTTCACACTATTAGTGTCAGGGACACTGTCTCCTGGGCCCAGTAATTTTTTTAGGACACTGTGTGCCAATAATTATTGAAGGGGAACTATCTGTGTGTAACCTGTATAGGGAGCACAGTGGGCACAGTATTGGGGGTGGCAGGATGGGGTGTTTAGAAGGTGGAAGGATGATGGAAAAGTAGGAAACTAAGATGTCTGTCTTTCAAACTCTGCAGAGAGAAGAGATGGCTGAAAAATCATCATGGCGGTCTGGTCTGAAAGGAGAAGATGAGGAAAGAGAACGTCTACATCAGAGGAGACATCACTGGATGTAAGAGGTATGGGGCGCTGTATTAGGCTGGATGGAAGAGGTATGAGGACCTGTATTAGGCTGGATGGAAGAGGTATGAGGACCTGTATTAGGCTGGATGGAAGAGGTATGAGGACCTGTATTTGGCTGGATGGAAGAGGTATGAGGACCTGTATTTGGCTGCCTTCACCTCTGCGTTAGTGATTCTGGTAGGCTCTTCCAGCAGAGAACAGCCTACTGGAATTCACTGGATCCGACACTGCTGGATGCAGACAGAATGCCCGCCGGCCACATTGACTATAATGGGGTCTGGCAGAGATCGGCCACAATCTGGCAAAAATGCAGAGAATCAGCGGGGCCGCATGCTGCGGTTTGTGTCCGGCCGATTCCTTGCATTTTCTGACGGATCAGGTGTCGCAGGTGTGAAAGTAGCCTCACCCCGTATGTTTTGTATTGCTCTAAGTAATGTTAGGACGGAATAGGTTAGGTTATGAATTTGGCTTGTGGGGGGGGCAGGCACATTCTTTGCACAGAGGCCCTCTGCTGTCTGTGCCGCTGTGAAGATTAGAAGCTCTTTCTGCACATTTTTCATCAAAATTATGTCGGGCCCATCTACCAGAGACAAGGCGGCTTCTGCAGATGCACTTATGGTAATGCAATTCAGATTCATCCATGTTTCCAGGGTTTCTATGTGTCTTTGTGAAGAGCGGTGTGCTGATACTTGTAGTCCTTTCTTGCTTTTACACCTCAGTCGTGGTAGTGTGCACATGCACTTTCTTTCCTATTGCTTGGAGATGCTGGTCTCACTTTTTTTTTTTTTAGCAATGTCCTGTATAATGACCGATCACAGCACAGGTTCACTGCCGAGGGTGGCTCTGTAGGTTACATCGGCCTTCCAACCGTTGTTCCTCATGTCCTGTATAATGACTGGTTGTCATAGCTCAGGGTCACTTCCGAGGGTGGCTCTGTAGGTTACATGGGCCTTCCAACCGTTGTTTCTCATGTCCTGTATAATGACCGGTCACAGCACAGGGTCACTGCCTACGGTGGCTCTGTAGGTTACATCGGCCTTCCAACCGTTGTTCCTCATGTCCTGTATAATGACTGGTTGTCATAGCTCAGGGTCACTTCCGAGGGTGGCTCTGTAGGTTACATGGGCCTTCCAACCGTTGTTTCTCATGTCCTGTAAAATGACCGGTCACAGCTCAGGGACACTGCCGAGGGTGGCTCTGTAGGTTACACAGGTCCTCTAGCCATTATTTTCATGTCCTGCATAATGACCGGTCACAGCTCAGGGTCGCTGCCGAGGGTGGCTCTGTAGGTTACACAGGTTCTCCAGCCGTTGTTTTCATGTCCTGTATAATGACCGGTAACAGCTCAGTGACACTGCCGAGGGTGGCTCTGTAGGTTACACGGGTCCTCCAGCCGTTGTTTTCATGTCCTGTATAATGACCGGTCACAGCTCAGGGTCACTGCCGAGGGTGGCTCTGTAGGTTACATGGGTCCTCCAGCCGTTGTTTTCATGTCCTGTATAATGACCGGTCACAGCGCAGGGTCACTGCCAAGGATGGCTCTGTAGGTTACATGGGTCCTCCAGCCGTTGTTCCTCATGTCCTGTATAATGACCGGTCACAGCTCAGGGTCACTGCCGAGGGTGGCTCTGTAGGTTACATCGGCCTTCCAACCGTTATTTCTCATGTCCTGTATAATGACCGGTCACAGCTCAGGGACACTGCCGAGGGTGGCTCTGTAGGTTGCATGGGTCCTCCAGCCGTTGTTTTCATGTCCTGTATAATGACCGGTCACAGCGCAGGGTCACTGCCAAGGATGGCTCTGTAGGTTACATGGGTCCTCCAGCCGTTGTTCCTCATGTCCTGTATAATGACCGGTCACAGCTCAGGGTCACTGCCGAGGATGGCTCTGTAGGTTACATGGGTCCTCCAGCCGTTGTTCCTCATGTCCTGTATAATGACCAGTCACAGCTCAGGGTCACTGCCGAGGGTTGGAGATGAGCGAATTTCAGATTATGAAATTCGTTCACACTTCGTTTACTGGTAAAAGGTGAATTCCGTTAACACGGACCATAACGCAATTCTATGACGGAATGCATAAAGGAATGCCTTTAGAGTAGTGTTGATCGAGCACAAAATTGCTCGGGTGCTTGAGTTGAACACTTTGGGATGCTCGGGTGCTCACAATGGAAGTCAATGGGAGAACCCGAGCATTAAACCAGGCACCCCCTGCTCTGAAGAGGGTAGGGTGTCTGGTTCATAGGAAAAGGTCAGAAATGGATGGAAACAGCATGAGGACGATGTCTGGATACATCTTGGACTCCCAGGTCGCTGCTGGAAACGATGATGTCCGAGTCGTACGCCACTTTTACAGACCGACACTAATACGCACAAAACTGAAGATAAAATCTATTTTAGAGGAAAAATTGTTAGGAAGCATTCTTTCCTGTATATTTACCTTCTCAGCATCATGAGAGTGAGGCAGAAGTTTGTGAGTCTTGGCTAGAATTTACTCAGAAACCACTGAAAGTGTCAGTTTTGACCTCTCTTTACCTGTTTAGGAGTTAAGCTAGGTCAAAGTGCTTCATATGACATGTTCTGTGTGTCCACCATTCTGCTGGATAAATATGGTTTAATGCAGTCTTTGTGAATACACTGAAGAACCGAAGTTGATACTGTACCTAATGAACAACATGGGTGAGACCTGTCGGTTTCTGATCACTGTTTCTGTGCCTCCAAAGTCTCCTCTCCGTGGATCTGTATACCATGAAGTAGAGAGGTTGTATTTTTTACACTAATGGTCTTATTTTGTGTTAGCAATTTCATGCTCGGAACATCCAGTCTCATCTATTGATCCAGAACTGATATCAGAGGAGCTTCTTCTCCATGTATCATTGTATCTACGGTAACTCTCAGGAGCCAAACATTTTTAGAGGTCCCTGGTGGCACCTGCATAGTGATGGTCCTTACCAGGAGATGAGGTATGTTCTCAGTTTTCAGATGGTAACCACACTCACTCATGAACCATGGACCAGCTACAGTTGTGGTGCTACCTGTAGTGCTCTGCAGTGCGCTGAGCTTGGCTCCGAGTGATAAACAATATAGGGTATGAAATACTGCTAAGTATGGATGAAGTTCTTTAAGGGCAGGACCATTGGAGGTTCCTTTCACTAAAACAGTTTGATATTTATCTGTGGTGAGCAGGACCTTGAGGAGGGGGTGATGTGACTGGAGCTTCGGTCACTGTTAACAGCCCTGATAGGGCCCGTCATGATTTCATTCTTTGCAGGGCAAGATGAGTATAATGGTGGCTCTGCATGCTTCCTGGGCTGGGTGGTGAAGGCTCATGGAGCGAAGCCCCCTGATGTTAACAAGAAGTCCCAGAGAAGTAGGGGGGTAGAATAACCAGTGAAGTAGGAGTAGGGGGGAATATACAGCTGATCTTCACATGGCAATACACTTCAGAATCCCAGAGGTTCCATTACTTTCTTCAGCAGGTTATAACAGTCAGCGGTTGATGATGGTCAGTGGTGGTGGTTCCTTCCTTTGCTCTAAGACCTTATTATGTGACTGTCAGATCTTGTTAGGGGTGGCTGTATCCAATTCTCTGCCTCTTGTGCCCCTAAGGCTGCAGCGGCCATTAAAGGGGTATTTTGGTTTTGGGATTTTGATGACCTCTACTCCGGTTATGTCATCAGTAGATGACTGGTGGAGGTTGGACTTTAAGAAGCCCACCCATCAGCTGTTTGAAGGAGTGTTTATCTGCGCAATGTCTACATTGTAATAGTGGTGCAGGCTAATAACAACTGTTCATCCTATTCAGGTGAAAGGGAGAGGAAGCTTTCGCTGTCACGGTGTGCAAGTAAACATTAAAGGGGTTTCCCGGGCTGCGGCACTAGCGGGAGCACTGCATCCTCTTTAAAGGGGTTTTCTGGGATTTTATTATTGATGACCTATCCTCAAGATAGGACATTAATATCAGATTGGCTGCCTTCCGTGCAAACGCTGCCTTCCCTTGTTTGTTTACCTGCCCGCCATCGACAGCGCAGTGCTGAGCAGGTGTAACTACAAGCCGCCCCATTCATTTCATTGGGATGGCTTGTTCCTATTCAAGTGTGTACTACAGAGCCGTCCATAGAAGTGCATGGGATGGCTTGTAGTTACACCTGCTCACCACTACGCTGTCAACGTGGGCAGGTGAACAAACAAGGGAAGACAGCGCCTGCACAGAGCGTGCCCTTTGCTTTAACCAGCTGATATCCATATCTATCCTGAGGATTGGTCATCCAGAGGTCGTTTTTTCCAGAAGAGTAAAAATACTCCGCTGACCATTTTTGAGGAGTATTTTTACCCGAGGAGAAGTACGAAAGTTACGGTAATTCAAATACATAATACACAGGCCGGCACTTGCTCTCATCTGCGTTTGGAGCCTCTGTTGCAGATTCTGGTGAAAAACCGGACAAAAAAGAACTCATATGCAGCACTTTTTTGTCTAGTAAAAAGACAGGATCCCGAACGGAAACAGAACGTATCCCATCATAGTCAGCAGAGTCTGTTCAGCTTCTTTCCTGTGAGGTGACAGGAGGAGGGGGAGCAGGGTCTACAGTGGGGGGAGCAGGGTTACTAGTGGGGTGACAGGAGGAGGGGGGGAGGGTCACTAGTGGGGTGACAGGAGGAGGGGAAGCAGGGCCACTAGTGAGGTGATTGGAGAAGGGGGAAGCAGGGTCACTAGTGGGGGGTGCAGGGTTACTAGTGGGGTGACAGGAGGAGGGGGAGCAGGGTCACTAGTGGGTAGACAGGAGGAGGGGGAGCAGGGTCACTAGTGGGGGACAGGAGGAGGGGGAAGCAGGGTCACTAGTGGGGTGACAAGAGGAGGGGGAGCAGGGTCACTAGTGGGAGACAGGAGGAGGGAGGAGCAGGGTTAGTAGTGGGGAGGAGCAGGGTCACTAGTGGGGTGACAGGAGGAGGGAGGAGCAGGGTCACTAGTGGGGGACAGGAGGAGGGGGGAGCATGGTCACTAGTGGGTAGACAGGAGGAGGGGGAGCAGGGTCACTAGTCGGGTGACAGGAGGAGGGAGGAGCAGGGTCACTAGTGGGTAGACAGGAGGAGGGGGAGCAGGGTCACTAGTGGGGGACAGGAGGAGGGGGAAGCAGGGTCACTAGTGGGGTCACAAGAGGAGGGGGAGCAGGGTCACTAGTGGGAGACAGGAGGAGGGAGGAGCAGGGTTAGTAGTGGGGAGGAGCAGGGTCACTAGTGGGGTGACAGGAGGAGGGGGGGAGGGTCACTAGTAGGGTAACAGGAGGAGGGGAAGCAGGGCCACTAGTGAGGTGATTGGAGAAGGGGGAAGCAGGGTCACTAGTGGGGGGTGCAGGGTTACTAGTGGGGTGACAGGAGGAGGGGGAGCAGGGTCACTAGTGGGTAGACAGGAGGAGGGGGAGCAGGGTCACTAGTGGGGGACAGGAGGAGGGGGAAGCAGGGTCACTAGTGGGGTGACAAGAGGAGGGGGAGCAGGGTCACTAGTGGGAGACAGGAGGAGGGAGGAGCAGGGTTAGTAGTGGGGAGGAGCAGGGTCACTAGTGGGGTGACAGGAGGAGGGAGGAGCAGGGTCACTAGTGGGGGACAGGAGGAGGGGGGAGCAGGGTCAGTAGTGGGGTGACAGAAGGAGGGGGGAGCAGGGTCACTAGTGGGGGACAGGAGGAGGGGGGAGCAGGGTCACTAGTGGGGGACAGGAGGAGGGGGGAGCAGGGTCACTAGTGGGGTGACAGAAGGAGGGGGGAGCAGGGTCACTAGTGGGGGACAGGAGGAGGGGGGAGCAGGGTCACTAGTGGGGTGACAGAAGGAGGGGGGAGCAGGGTCAGTAGTGGGGAGGAGCAGGGTCACTAGTGGGGTGACAGGAGGAGGGGGGGCAGGGTCACTAGTGAGGTGACAGAAGGAGGGGGGAGCAGGGTCAGTAGTGGGGAGGAGCAGGGTCACTAGTGGGGTGACAGGAGGAGGGGGAGCAGGGTCACTAGTGTGTAGACAGGAGGAGGGGGAGCAGGGTCACTAGTGGGGGACAGGAGGAGGGGGAAGCAGGGTCACTAGTGGGGTGACAAGAGGAGGGGGAGCAGGGTCACTAGTGGGAGACAGGAGGAGGGAGGAGCAGGGTTAGTAGTGGGGAGGAGCAGGGTCACTAGTGGGGTGACAGGAGGAGGGAGGAGCAGGGTCACTAGTGGGGGACAGGAGGAGGGGGGAGCAGGGTCACTAGTGGGGTGACAGAAGGAGGGGGGAGCAGGGTCAGTAGTGGGGTGACAGGAGGAGGGAGGAGCAGGGTCACTAGTGGGGGACAGGAGGAGGGGGGAGCAGGGTCACTAGTGGGGTGACAGAAGGAGGGGGGAGCAGGGTCACTAGTGGGGTGACAGGAGGAGGGGGGAGCAGGGTCACTAGTGGGGTGACAGAAGGAGGGAGGAGCAGGGTCACTAGTGGGGGACAGGAGGAGGGGGGAGCAGGGTCACTAGTGGGGGACAGGAGGAGGGGGGAGCAGGGTCACTAGTGGGGTGACAGAAGGAGGGGGGAGCAGGGTCACTAGTGGGGGACAGGAGGAGGGGGGAGCAGGGTCACTAGTGGGGTGACAGAAGGAGGGGGGAGCATGGTCAGTAGTGGGGAGGAGCAGGGTCACTAGTGGGGTGACAGGAGGAGGGGGGGCAGGGTCACTAGTGAGGTGACAGAAGGAGGGGGGAGCAGGGTCAGTAGTGGGGAGGAGCAGGGTCACTAGTGGGGTGACAGGAGGAGGGGGGGCAGGGTCACTAGTGGGGTGACAGAAGGAGGGGGAGCAGGGTCACCAGTGGGGTGACAGGAGGAGGGGGAAGCAGGGTCACTAGTGGGGTGACAGGAGGAGGGGGGGCAGGGTCACTAGTGGGGTGACAGGAGGAGGGGGGGCAGGGTCACTAGTGGGGTGACAGGAGGAGGGGGAAGCAGGGTCACTAGTGGGGTGACAGGAGGAGGGGGGCAGGGTCACTAGTGGGGTGACAGAAGGAGGGGGGAGCAGGGTCACCAGTGGGGTGACAGAAGGAGGGGGGAGCAGGGTCACTAGTGGGGTGACAGGAGAAGGGGGAGCAGAGAACTGGGAGACGGACAGAACCATTATTGGGGGAGGGGGGATTCACTTACTTGAAGACTGAAAGGCTGAGCTTTTCACGGCCGGGGGGGGGGGGGCAGCTCTTCTCTCAGATCAGTCACACGAGTTCGTAGCTCCTTAGCTCTCCAGCGGCCTTGTCATGTTTTCCAGGGTCCCTGGGCAGCGCACCCCGCTCTCCTTACCACAGCCACCCCCGGGAGCCGGCTCCTCCTCCTTCCAGCTCCCGCCGGCTTCCCCTGCCTGACCCGACCTGGGCGGCTCTTGCTGTAAGGAGCTTTGTTATTGGTGATTCAGGAACGGGCAGTATCGCTGCGCTGCCCGCGCCGTTCACATCGCTCACTGCGCTGATGAATGTGGGGGAAATCTCTAAGGCGTATTGGTACTGCTTAGACTTTTACGGGGAGTGAAATCGCCTGCACAAGTGTCATAGACGCTTGTACAGGCGTTATTGCGACCTCTGAGGCAATCTATATTAAAATCCCAGAAAACACCTTTAAAGAGGACGCAGGGCTCCCGCTAGTGTCACAGCCCACTGAAGCAGCTGATAAGTGGGGGTGCCGAGAGTCGGACCTCCACCAGTCTAAAATTGAAATTTTTTCATAAAGGCTGGTCATCAATATCACAAAACTGGAATATCCCTTTCATCGCTTGCCATGTTCTGCTGTAGATGATCTTCCAAAGGTTCCCATTTCTCTACCCAGAATGCATTTTGATTATGTCCTCTGCAATCCTTAGACAGTGGACTTCTGGCTGGTAGTCCCATCCTGGAGACAAGGGTATTCAAGGGGCATTGTATCCTCAACCAGGGTACCACACCTATGGCGGCTTTCCTGCTTGCCGTGCCCCGGTTGTGCACTCACCCAGGCTCACCTAATTCAGATCGTTGGATATAGGTGTTCAATCCTAGGCGTACCCGTCACCATTATATTATGTATGAACAATAAAAATAGAAAAGATGGATGGCACACTAATATCCGGTGCTGCAAGAATTAAAAGTAGCTATATAATTTATTAGTACACAAAGTTACATAAAAAGATTAAAATTGGTAAAAAATTGTTAAAAAGTGATATCAATTATAATATAAATTCTGTCCCACAATAAATAATAATAGTATAAACTCCTACGTGAATAATGGTATTGTTAAACATTTAACCACAGTTAATAGAAACACAATAGAAACTAGTGGTGTTGATAATAGCAGCAATCTCTCAAAGATGGCAATAAACAGCAGTAATCCTAGCCGTCTCTAGATGGCAGCAATTCACAATAACAATAACGATTCAATGAGTGTAACACAAATCCATCAATTCTCTAAACTTGGTCCGAACCGAGAGAATGTAAATAAATAGATGTATTTATAATAAAAATAAAAGAAATAAAACAATGTTAGATTCTGTGACTATATGACCACGGCTTATATACCAAAGGAGCGAACACAGGATAAGAACTCCTCCATAACGGAATAGGATATTTATATGTATGAACTTATATACAGTGACTGAGCTTTTGAGGAGTATTGAATATAGACATTTTTCCAAATTTTTCTTATTTTTTTATTTTTTCACATCTATTTATTTACATTCTCTCGGTTCGGACCAAGTTTAGAGAATTGATGGATTTGTGTGTCTAGAGACGGCTAGGATTACTGCTGTTTATTGCCATCTTTGGGAATTAATATCGGAGGTGCAGAGATTGCTGCTATTATCAACACCACTAGTTTCTATTTTCAGAATTTACATTAGTATTACCAACACTGTGGTTCTATTAACGCTATTTTTACAACACCATTACTCACGTAGGAGTTTATACTATTATTATTTATTGTGGGACAGAATTGATATTATAATTGATATCACTTTTTGACAATTTTTTAACATTTTTCATCTTTTTATGTATTTTGTGTACTAATAAATTATATAGCTACTTTTCATTCTTGCAGCACCGGATATTAGTGTGCCATCCATCTTTTCTATTTTTATTGTTCATACACTCTAGATTTGCTTTGCAGCTAGAGGTGTAGGATACTTGCAGAATGGTCCGGGTAAATTTGGTTACAGTTCCGAATATATTGCTGGTTTTCTGGGTCACCGTTCCCAGGTTGGGCCATTAGCCAGTTTGTTGGGCCATTAGCCAGTTTGTTGGGCCATTAGCCGGTTTGTTGGGCCATTAGCCGGTTTGTTGGGCCATTAGCCGGTTTGTTGGGCCATTAGCCGGTTTGTTGGGCCATTAGCCAGTTTGTTGGGCCATTAGCCGGTTTGTTGGGCCATTAGCCGGTTTGTTGGGCCATTAGCCGGTTTGTTGGGCCATTAGCCGGTTTGTTGGGCCATTAGCCAGTTTGTTGGGCCATTAGCCGGTTTGTTGGGCCATTAGCCAGTTTGTTGGGCCATTAGCCGGTTTGTTGGGCCATTAGCCGGTTTGGTGTGCAGCCAGTGGTTTGTGGGATTTGCAGAATGTTCTGGAATCATATGATAGTGGGTTTCCTTATTTCTGTTCATGATTACATGGGACACCACTGGGGGCGCCACCAGATTCATACATAGAAATCACAGAAAAGGTCTCCTCTTCTGAATATTGACCATTGATCAGAACCAGAACATTTTGGCACCCAACATGGGGCTCAAAGGTTGGACCCCCCTGGTCCCGTACCCCCGGAGATCAGACATAGGAGGGGCGCACCAACGGACACCGGGATCGCTACCCGTGATATGAGGTAAGAAACATCTTGCCTATACTGTGTCCCCTGGTGTAGCCTCTTGTCATCTGTCATGAGATTTTGAGATTATATTTGTCTTCTGTATTTTATAAATCGATCTATGAGCTGATATGAAGATAGTTGAGGGGTGTGTTGAGTTATAGATAATTAGCTATAGTCCGATTTGTGGTTGCTTATAGTAGTTGTATTTAGGACCTGGGAGCACATCAGCTTTGGCTGAAAGACCTGGGAGATGGTCACATGTGACCAGATAGCAATCATGTGACTCCTTCTCTCTATAACTTAACCATGGTAATGCAAAAATATATATTCTTCTATGAGATGATTCTGTTATTATATTTGTATTTTATAAATTGATCTATGAGCTGATATGAAGATAATTGAGAGGTGTTTTGAGTTATAGATAAGTAGCTTTAGCTGTATACAGGACCTGGGAGTATTTTTAACTATGGTTGAAGGACCTGGGAGATGGTCACATGTCCATGACATCAGGACCATGTGACCAGGTAGCGATTATGTGATTGGCTGACATATGTGCTGTGTGATTGCCATCCGGAAGTGCTGGAATCAGGTTGCATTTTAATGACCAGGAAGCACTGAAGGAGGCTGTCTCACAACATGAATACCCTTGGTACAGATGATCATGGTTAGTGATAATTAATCCCTCCTCTTTAGCCTTTATATGCCCAAATCTGTCTTAGTGTGTTTGTACCTCCTGACGAAGCCTACGTGGCGAAACACGTGTTGAGGTCGAAGCAGTGGGGGAACTGTGTCACCATTTTTCAGCAGCAACATGGGTAGGTAACATGGTATCTGTATTATGGTGGGACTAGTGAGTTACAGTCATTGTTATATGCCATCTTTATGAGTAGTATTGCACCGTCCAATTATACCCTACAGCATCCATTGCTGGGACGCTGTGAATAAGAGCTAGGTAGTTGTTCAACACTAGGGGACAGCAATTGCACCTGCAACTACTCCAATGTTCACAGCTTCTGTTAATTGTCTGTTACCTGCTGTATATGGTCACATTATCCCCCATTGTGATTCTCCACATTGCAGAGCCCTTTTGTGGCCCAGTCTCCATGTTCTGTCCCTTTTGAGTCTCACCTGTAATGTTCATGTGATTTATAACAAATAAAATGAGATTTTTTTACCTTGTTAAATCCTTGCTCTTTTTTTGTACAAAATGAGGAAGGGGTGCGACAGCAGTTGGGGCTCCTTTGAGGGCACACAAGTAGGAACCCCATAGTAATTGATGAGATTTTGATACACTGTGTTTTATGTGTTGTTCTGACGCCGTTATGACCTTGAGCACCTGTGTATAAACTACCGAGTTAAGGAAGCCTACCTCATTAGCCTACATTGAACACCAGCATCACACAGAATCATACAGATCCCAAAGCAGTGTCTTTACCACATCACATGAAGCTGTGCCACCCACTCAGCAGCCCAGAGATTGGCAGGGGGCATGTCCTTCCTCTCCTTGCTGGTATGGTCTCCATTCACTGACAGGAGGCTTCCAGGAGCTGGGAGCAGTAACCCCTCTTCACACTGGCCTGCGCAGAGAGCCCCCCACCTCTTGTACCAGACTGTGCACAGTCAGATCTTTCCTTCTGTTGCTGACAAGCTTTCTGCCAATCAGTTCTTCAGGAAAAGGGAATCTCTTATCTGCTGGCTCTAGCAGCTGCTCTGAGATGGCCGTACAGTGTGAGAGCCGCCCCCGAGGAGCTTATGAGAGATGTCTCAGCCCTGTCTCACCCTTCCAGTTGATAGTCCGCAGGTAGCAATGGCTCTCTTCACCTCCATGGGCCCTATAGCAGTTGCCTTCCTTGCCTCCATGGTACATACGCCACATGGAACCACTTTGCCTGCAGCCACTCATTTGCCTTGTTTGCAGACTGGTCAATGGCTATTGGTGCATGCACAGTAGATCTACTTCTGCTCCAGCATCACAGATGACTACTGCACATGTACAGATGACTCCACCCAAATAAAAGTGAGCATCTCCTCAGGAGTATGATATCACCAGTACATGTGCATTAGGAGATGCAGATCTACTGCACATGCGTGGATGAGATGCCTGGCAGTGTCAATCAAGGGGACGATCAGTGCTGGAGAGCTCTGGTGCTCTGAGGGGAAAGTACCCGCTCCTTGGGGCACTGAAGACCTAATTTACCTATGACTAAAATATGAAATTATTCAGGAATGATGCAACAGATCTGCATAATTGATGTATCTTTATTAACTAGCAGGATCAACCCCACCAGGCATTATGCCAGGTTTACTCCCAACATTTGTTTTTTAAAGGGGTTGGCTCCATCTTACACATTCAGTGAATATCGCTAGGATATGATATCAATGTCAGATAGGTGCGGTGCAGTCCTTACCTCTGGGACCCTCTCCTATATCCAGAACTGGTCCCCTCCTCTCACTTACATTATGTTGGCAGCACATCCGATGGGGTGAATGTGCTAATAGTGAGAATTTGCTTGTCTGTTGGTGGGATTATTACTTGGGTCGGATATGGGGAATCAACATTTGTAGGAACTTATGCCCGATCATCGTCCTATGTAAAAGGACTGTCCTGTCAGGTGTTAGTATAGGACTTGATACATAAGCATCTTCATTCTGCTTTTTACACAGGTGATGAATCATGGCGTCCGTCAACATTTCGAACATTTACTCCAATGTGTTTATCTTGGATGGGATCCCAGGCCTTGAGTCTTATAATGTCTGGATATCGATCCTTCTGTTTGTCATGTACGTTCTCGCGATATGGGGCAACCCCCTGATGCTGCTCCTCATTATGATGGAGCCACGACTCCACAATCCCATGTATTATTTCCTCAGTACTTTGTTCCTCACGGATATAATTTTGTCAAACTCCATTGTTCACAAGATGTTCTGCATCTTCTGGCTCAATGACAAGGAGATCACCTTTGTCTCCTGCTTTATTCAGATGTTCTTCATCCATTGCTTTTCCTCGATTGAGTCAGGAATCCTCCTAGCCATGGCCTTTGATAGATACATGGCTATCTGTAACCCTCTACATTACAGAAGTGCATTAACCAACACATTAATAGTGAAAATACTAGTGGCTCTGGTGATAAGAAGCACTGTCATAGTGATACCATGTTCATGGATGGCCAGTAGACTACCATACTGCCAAAGCCACCACATCCCTCACTCATACTGTGACCACATGGCGGTTGTGAAGTTAGCCTGTACGGACATCACCATCAACAGTGTCTATGGCTTGACTGTGGTCTCGATAGTCATTGTGTTTGACATTTCGTGCATTGCCGTGTCCTATGTCTTGATATTGAGGGCAGTTTTAAGACTCTCTACCAAGAATGCAAAGAAGAAAGCCTTTGGAACGTGTATGTCCCACATTACTATCATCGTCATGCTCTACACCCTGGGACTGTTCTCCTTCCTAACTTATAGGGTAGGTCATATAACTCCATACCTCCATGTGACCATTTCAAACCTCTACCTGCTCATCCCGCCAACTCTAAATCCCATCATCTATGGTGTGAGGACCCAGGAGATCCGCACCGCAGCTCTACATTTCTTTACACATATTGCATAGATGAATTTTGTGAAGCATGTATGGAAGGTTGTGCTGATCTGGGAGGATTATCTGTCCGGACACTCAGACTGAATAAAAATATCATTTCAACTCTGATGAGCTGTAAATCTCAGAAAACTGCTTCGTTTTCTTTTTCTTTTTTTTAATCATTTTGAGAAACTCAACTTTTCTACAATTATTATTTGTATTATTTATTATTATAATTAGGCTTGAGAACCGTCCCTTGGATCATAGATCCGAAGTTGATTTGTTCAAATACTTACATTTTAATGCTGGATCCGAACAGTATTAAAATGTATTGGCTCTGTGAAGCCAAAGTTTGCTTTGCCAGAAGTCGCTCAAGACTTCGGTTACCGTAATTCCTACTGTATGCATATTTGCGCATTAAAAAACAATTTAAAATATCAATTCAAAGTGGCTTTGGTACCAAGGTACCAGCCAGTACCAAAGCCCATTTTGGATTGCTATTTTAAATTGTTTTTCAATACACAGATATACATACAGCAGGGATTAACTGAAGTCTTGGGCGGCTTCTGGCGAAACGAACTTTGGCTCCACGAAGCCAATACATTTTAATGCTGTCCGGATAAAGCATTAAAATGTAATTATTTAAACAAATTGACTTTGGATACATGATACAAAGGACGGTTCTCAAGCCTAATTATACTATAGAAAGTCACATAAAGCCCTTCAGTCTATAGTTTTGTTTGTGGTGCCAATTGCAGCATGCGCAGGGTACAATAACAGGGCCCTCCAAGGTGTTATAACTCATGCCCCAGTTTAGGAATGCCAGAGTGGTGTAATGTCTCTGTATGGTAATGGTGTCAACGGTGTCTCCTACCTGGGTATGGCTGGACTCCTGGCTCCTGGCTCACTTGCAATAAAATGAGTGTAGTGATAGGAGGAGTAATAGAGGGATTTTGCAGCAGAAATTGAGATCAAGACCTTTGGTAAAGTTCAAACTCATCTTTACTGAGGGTAACTTTCATCCAAGCAAGGTACAGCTTTAGTCTTAGGTCCCAACAGGCTTTCAGCAATGGTTGGCAGGAATTTATCTTCTGCTCTATCAACCTGGAGCTTGCAGGAAAGGACGTCTGCTTTGTAGCTCTAAACATGTGACAGGAATTTGACTTCTGCACTTTCTATCTTCTGCTGTATGGGGACTGACTAGCTGAGGAAGAATATGGCTTCTCCTGGGTCTCTGGACTTTACTCACAGTTAGGCTCTCAGGGAATGCTTTCGTCCTGGAACTGGAGGTTGTCTGCTGTTTCATCCAGCCGAGGCTGCAGGGCTCAGGCTGGGGATTTGATCAATGTCTCAGCCGAGACAAGATCCTGTTTTTCTTCCCTATATATGGGAGCTCCTAACTCGCACATCCTTCCCCAACAGGGGTGGCTGGCACACTCCCTCTAACTTCCTTCCCTCCCAATGCTGCAGGATGTGGGCACAGCCCACTCTGCTCACAGAGGGGGGAAACTAAACTGGGATGAACTATTCCAGCTTAGATGTACTAAACTGAACCTAAGTTCTTACCAGACCATTGCTGCCACCTGCTGTTGAACATGGAAAATGACAACAATTATTAGATTTAACAAGATTTATGCACACCTGTGAATGACACAATGTAAAATTACATCAGATGACAAGGTTAAGGCTCTTAACAGATTGTAGCAGGGTAGAAGAGTTTAGTAACACAACTCTGGGGTGTTACACCTGCAGAGAAGTGATATCAATAATTTATATAACATATCACGTTTCAAAGATGCCTATGAAGGTGCCTGAACCGGACGACTACCCTGACATAAGATAACAGGGGACAAGAAGGATGGGGAGATTTAGATTTTTGTTCACATGGAAGATAATCCATTGCCTAAAATGTCTGGAGAAGACAAAGGAATGTAGAGGGGATGGAGGGGTCTGGAGAGGAACAAAGGAGACAGTGGGTAGAAGAGGGGGAAAGAGACGTCTGGAAGAGCAAAGAGGACCATGAGGAGACAAAGGAGTCTGGAGAGGACATAAGATATTGGAGGGGGCAGAGTCTGGATGGGACAGAGGAGTATGGAGGAGAACAAAGGGGTCTGGAGGGGACAAAGGAATCTTGAGGCGGGGAAAAGGAAAATGGAGAGGACACAGGAGTCTGGAGGGGATAGAGGATTCTGTAGGGGACAGTGTCTGGAGGTGGACAGAGGGGTCTGGAGGCAACAGAGCTGACTGGAGGGGACAGGGGAGATTGGATGGGGTAGAGGAGATTTTAGGGAGCAGAGAAGTCTGTAAAGAGCAGAGGAGTCTGGAGGAGGCAGAGGAGTATGGAGGAGACTTCTGAAACGTTATGGAGGTTGCCCAGCAGAGTAAAACATTTTTTTTTATTAAAGTGCACAGAATTGTAAAAAGAAATAAAAGGTCACAACTCAACATCATAGATCACCTTGCCGCTTTGGCACCTCCGCTTCCCTGTCAGTCTCTACTCTGGGCTTGACACACAGCCAGAAATGACCACTCAGCCAATCACTGCCCAGAGTGTGGCCCACCTCAACTAGTGACTGTCCCAGAGGTCATCGCACCCCTATACTTCCCCACTTAAGGGGGGAAAAATTCCTTCCCGACTCCAATCAGGCTTCAGAATAACTCCCTGGATCAATAACTCCTCTAGTAGCTATAGCCTGTAATATTATTACACTCCAAAAATACATCTATAAAAACTTTTTAATACATGAATAATGATTAGAGATGAGCGAATCAAAGTCTGCCGCTTTGGCACCTCCGCTTCCCTGTCAGTATTTACTCTGGGTTTAAAACACAGCCGGAAATGACCACTCAGCCAATCACTGCCCACAGTGTGACCCACCTCAACTAGTGACTGTCCCAGAGGTCATCGCACCCCTATACTGTACCATAATATTATTGCCCCCTAGTTGGCCAAAAAATAATCCTTTATTTTTAATAAAGTTTAATTTAAAAAAAAGTCCCCCTCAAGAAAAATCAAGAATCCCCTTTTTCATAAAAATAAATAGATTAGATTCACCTTTACAGTATTGTTACTGTGCCAGTACAAGTACAAAGCCAATAAAATACAGTTAGCAACATATAATATTATTTAAATATGCATAATACAAAGACACAATAACAATTAGTAACTTAGATGATAATCAATGAAGAAAACATTCAAGAATTCACCATTATCACTGCTTCTGGGAAGAAAGTCTTCCTAAACCTAGTAGTCCGAGAACAAAGGCACCTACAGCACCTCCTGGATGGAAGAAGCATACGAAGACCATGGATAGGAAGCATCATGTCCTCTGTAAACTCAAACAGCGCCTGTAATAGTGATGAGTGGCATAGGCAATATTCGTTTTTGCAATATTTAGCAAATTTTTCACATAATATTTGCAATAAATTTGCGAACTTCTAGAATTCTTGATCTCCAGTCATTATTTTCACGATTGCTCAAATCGGCACTAATATTATTTTTTTTGCACAATACATGCAGCTTCCCATTTTATCAGTTCTGAGTAGATATTACTGATTGGTGCACTAAGTATTGTTGTGACATCACAGCACTATGTCTGTAGCATGTATGTATGGACAGCAGAGAAACAGTAATCCCTATCACACTACCTAACACCCTGCACTGGAACCTATCAGCTCCACTATATCAGGATATAACCTACACTGACTATCTCCCACTAACTATCTGTATTATACAGTCCTGATCAAAAGTTTAAGACCACTTGAAAAATGGCAAAAAAATCCTATTTATCATGGCTGGATCTTAGCAAGGTTCCAAGTAGAGCTTCAACATGCAATAAGAAGAAATGGGAGTGAGACAAAACATTTTTTGAGCATTCAATTTAATGAAAACAACGAGTAAACTGATACAGGCTGTTTTTCACCCGATCAAAAGTTTAGGACCACACCTCCAAAAAAAAACTAAACCCCCCCAAAACAGAAATCCAACTTCCAAACATGAACTCAGTAATGAGTAGCTCCGCTATTATTGTTTATCACTTCAAAAATTTGTTTCGGCATGCTTGATGCAAGCGTTTCCATAAGGTGAGTGGGAACATTTCTCCAAGTGGTGAAGACGGCCGCACGAAGGCCATCTACTGTCTGGAACTGTTGTCTATTTTTGTAAACTTCCCTTGCCATCCATCCCCAAAGCTTCTCAATTGGATTTAGATCAGGGGAACACGCAGAATGGGCCAAAAGAGTGATGTTATTCTCCTGGAAGAAGTCCCTTGTCCTGCGGGCATTGTGTACTGTAGCGTTGTCCTGTTAAAAAACCCAGTCGTTACCACACAGACGAGGGCCCTCAGTCATGAGGAATGCTCTCTGCCACATCTGGACATAGCCAGCAGCCGTTTGACACCCCTGCACTTCCTGAAGCTCCATTGTTCCACTGAAGGAAAAAGCCCCCCAGACCATTATGGCGCCCCCTCCACTGTGGCGCGTAGAAAACATCTCAGGTGGGATCTGCTTGTCATGCCAGTAACGTTGGAAACCATCAGGACCATCAAGGTTACATTTTTTCTCATCAGAGAACAAAACTTTCTTCCACCTTTCAATGTCCCATGTTTGGTGCTCTCTTGCAAAGTCCAAATGAGCAGTTCTGTGGCGTTCAAGGCGACGAGGTCTTTGAAGATGTTTTTTTGTTTTTGAAGCCCTTCAGTCTCAGATGCCGTCTGATGGTTATGGGGCTGCAGTCAGCACCAGTAAGGGCCTTAATTTGGGTCGAGGATCGTCCAGTGTCTTGACGGACAGCCAATTGGATACTCCGGCTCAGTGCTGATGAAATTTTTTTGGGTCTTCCACTTGACTTTTTTGTTCCATAACCCTTAGGATCATTTAAGAAATTCCAAATGACTGCCTTACTGCGTCCCACCTCAGCAGCGATGGCGCGCTGTGAGAGACCCTGCTTATGCAGTTCAACAACCCGACCACATTCAAAAAGGGAGAGTTTTTTTGCCTTTGCCATCACAACGTGTGACTACCTGACAGAAAATGAAAATGAATCCACATCTTTGCACAGATTTGGCCTTTTAAAGGCATGTGGTCCTAAAATTTGGATCAGCTGAAAAACAGCCTGTTTCAGTTTAATTGTTATTTTCAATTAATTGAATGCTCAAAAATGTTTTGTCTCGCTCTCATTTCTTCTTGTTGCATGTTGAAGCTCTACTTGGAACCTTGTTAAGATCCAACAATGTAAAATATGATTTTTTGCCATTTTTCAAGTGGTTTTAAACTTTTGATCAGGACTGTATGTTACTATGTTACTAAGGCCTCATGCACACGACCGTTGTGTGCACCCGTGGCCGTTGTTCCGTTTGACGTGATATTCTGCGGTCCCATTGACTTTCAATGGGTCCGTTGAAATTTCGGCTGCTGCACCCGTTTTGTCACCCGCGCCCGTGACCCGTGTTTCCTGTCCTATTTTTTTCACGGCTAACGGTTCGCGGCCCCATTCAAGTCAATGGGGCCGTGAAAAATCACGGATGCACACAAGATTGTCATCCGCGTCCGTGATCCGTGTCCGTGATCCGTGTCCGTTTTCCCTATCATTTTCAATGCAAACTTGTCTTAGTTTTTTTTTTCACTTTTCATGACCGTGGATCCTCCAAAAATCAAGGAAGACCCACGGACGAAAAAACGGTCACAGATCACGGACCAACGGAACCCCGTTTTGCGGACCGCAAAAAAATACGGTCGTGTGCATGAGGCCTAAAAGTGAGTGGATACATAGGCTTAGAAAGTGATGAAAGGTTTTCTTTTAAAGTCTAACAGTCACGGCTGTATGTGAGCAACATTAGTAATACACAGTAAAGAGCTACTGACTGGACCCAGAACTAGGGAGGATAACGGGTGACCCCTGTCCGACCCTCTACGCTCTCCCTATTCTGCTAAAGCACATGCCCGGATCCAAATGGCGGAACGAGGCATGCCCACGTGCCTAAGACTAATGACCACTGTAACCCCTACAATAGTGGAAGGGGCACGGCCACCAGTGCCCTACTCAGTATATGGAGGGAACCGTGGCCACCTCAGATCCAGTCAGAAAATAAACAGGAACACAACAATGTCTGCACACTTAGCTGACGGTGTTGCAGCCGCAGAGAAGACGGATCCAAGGACAGGCTGGCAATATCCGGAGTGCTAGCTGCAGCAGAACACAGGTCCAGTGAACTGATAGCTACAAGTGAAGAAACAAAAGCAAGAGCTACAACTGAAGTGAGAACTATAATCCACATCCTATCATAGGAGGAGGGGTGATATAAAGGGAGGGAAATCAGACACATGAAGAACAGCTGTGGTGAAAGAAACCAAAAGTAAACAGAGTAGTGAGAACTCCTCCCAGCTCTAGTAGTGACATCATCACAGGGGTGGAGAAACAGAGCTGTGAGAACGTCCCAAAGCTCTGGTAGTGACACTAACTCATTACTGAGTTCATGTTTAGAAGTTGGATTTCTGTTTTGGGGGGATTTAGAGGTTTTTTGGAGGTGTGGTCCTAAACTTTTGATCAGCTGAAAAACAGCCTGCTTCAGTTTATTCATTGTTTTCATTAAATTGAATGCTCAAATTTTTTTTGTCTCACTCCCATTTCTTCTTGTTGCATGTTGAAGCTCTACTTGGAACCTTGTTAAGATCCAGCCATGCTAAATATGATTTTTTGCCATTTTTCAAGTGGTCTTAAACTTTTGATCAGGACTGTAGTACAGTAGGTGAACCCGATTTTGTGTCAATCTCGCTGTATTTCTCGGCGAGATTGAGCACATACGAGCCCCATCGCGGGAGCCAGCGCCGAGCTGGCTTGCCGCGATGGAGACAGAGCCGTCATAGAAGCGACGGGAGATCCGACTTGGATTCCCGCCAATTCTACACGTGTGCGGCGTTTGTTATGAATCCTGAGGGGGAAGTCCCCGCCGGATTTTAAATAAAAATCCGGCCTGGGTCCCGCCCTCAGGAGCATACCGGGCCCTTAGGTCTGTTATGGGTTGTAAGGAGAGCCCCCCCTACGCCGAAAAAAACGGCGTAGGGGGCCCCCCTACCTCAGAGCACCCTGTCCCCATGTTGATGAGGACAGGGCCCCTTCCCGACAACCCTGGCCGTTGGTTGTCGGGGTATGCGGGCGGGAGGCTTATCGGAATCTGGGAGCCCCCTTTAATAAGGGGGCCCCCAGATACCGGCCCCCCACCCTAAGTGAATGAGTATGGGGTACATCGTACCCCTACCCATTCACCTGCAAGAAAAGTGGTAAAAACACAAATAAACCACACAGTGTATTAGAATATTTTATTTTTCTGCTCCGGAGGCCGCCCCCTGTCTTCTTTATTAGCTCTTTTACCAGGGGGGGGGGCTCTTCTTCTTCCGATATCCCGACGGGTCTTCTCCGCTATCCGGGGGGTCTTCTCAACTCTCCGGGGTTCTCCTTCTGTCTTCTCCTTCTGTCTTGTTGTCTCCTTCTGTCTTCTCCTTCTGTCTTGTTGTCTCCTTCTGTCTTCTGTCTCCGGGGTTCTCCTTCTGTTTTCGCCTCTCTCTGTTGTTGACTCGGCGCACCCCGGTTCTTCGTCTCGCGAGACGTCTCGCGAGACGAAGAATCGGGGTGCGCCGAGTCTCGCGAGATGAAGAACCGGGGTGCGCCGAGTCAACAACAGAGAGAGGCGAAAACAGAAGGAGAACCCCGGAGACAGAAGACAGAAGGAGACAACAAGACAGAAGGAGAAGACAGAAGGAGACAACAAGACAGAAGGAGAAGACAGAAGGAGAACCCCGGAGAGTTGAGAAGACCCCCCCGGATAGCGGAGAAGACAGAAGGAGAACCCCGGAGACAGAAGACAGAAGGAGACAACAAGACAGAAGGAGAAGACAGAAGGAGAACCCCGGAGAGTTGAGAAGACCCCCCCGGATAGCGGAGAAGACCCGTCGGGATATCGGAAGAAGAAGAGCCCCCCCCCTGGTAAAAGAGCTAATAAAGAAGACAGGGGGCGGCCTCCGGAGCAGAAAAATAAAATATTTTAATACACTGTGTGGTTTATTTGTGTTTTTACCACTTTTCTTGCAGGTGAATGGGTAGGGGTACGATGTACCCCATACTCATTCACTTAGGGTGGGGGGCCGGTATCTGGGGGCCCCCTTATTAAAGGGGGCTCCCAGATTCCGATAAGCTTCCCGCCCGCATACCCCGACAACCAACGGCCAGGGTTGTCGGGAAGGGGCCCTGTCCTCATCAACATGGGGACAGGGTGCTCTGAGGTGGGGGGGCCGCAGTGCGCCCCCTGCCCCAGAGCACCCAACCCCCCATGTTGAGGGCATGCAGCCTGGTACGGCTCAGGAGGGGGGGGGGGGGCGCTCGCTCGTCCCCACTCCCTTCCTGGCTGGCCGGGTAGCGTGCTTTGGATACGGGTCTGGTATGGATTGTAGGGGGACCCCCTACGCCGTTTTTTTCGGCGTAGGGGGGGCTCTCCTTACAACCCATAACAGACCTAAGGGCCCGGTATGCTCCTGAGGGCGGGACCCAGGCCGGATTTTTATTTAAAATCCGGCGGGGACTTCCCCCTCAGGATTCATAACAAACGCCGCACACGTGTAGAATTGGCGGGAATCCAAGTCGGATCTCCCGTCGCTTCTATGACGCGCTTGCTGGGATGTGCTGTCACTATCCCAGTGAGTGCGAGATCTCGGCACCATGTTGCCGAGTATCAGCGCGACGCTGTCGTGCTAAAAACACAATGTCAGAAACACCTACTGTATATAAGGCCGAAAAAAGCCCTCTGTCCATCCACTTTAGCCTGTTATGCTGCAAGTTGATCCAGAGGAAGCCGAAAAACCCCTGTGAGGTAGAAGCCAATTTTCCCCACTTAAGGGGGGAAAAATTCCTTCCTGACTCCAATCAGGCTTCAGAATAACTCCCTGGATCAACAACTCCTCTAGTGGCTATAGCCTGTTATATTATTACACTCCAGAAATACATCTATAAAAACTTTTTAATACATTAATAATGATTAGAGATGAGCGAATCAAAGTTGACGAAATAGATCTGATTTTCAGGAAAAATTCTATTCTCACCAAACCCGAATTTCCTCACGCTTCGTGGTAACAAATCACATTTTTTCCTAAAATGGCTGCTGCACGTGTTAGGGCATGGAGCAAAGAACTCTGGTAACGAGGGATCACCCACAATGCCATGCATGCAGCCAATCAGCAGCCAGAAACCCTGTGATGTCACAACCCTATAAATAGCCTCAGCCATCTTGGATTCAGCTATTTTCCCAGTGTACTTAGTGCAGGGAGAGACGTCAGCAGGCGCTAGGGACAGTGCTAGGAAATAACTTAAAACTTTTATATTGCTGTATAAAAATTCAGGGAACGGATAGGAAGGAATCATTCCACAGTATTGAAGCAGAACAGGGTTCAGTCGGGGAGGTTACAGCCTGGGTAATAGGAACAATCCTATTACACCTTGCTGCACTGACTGGGGACCCAAATTGCCATTATACAGCTCTGTAATTTCAGCAAACCGTTCTTATTAGGGTGCAAGTGCTGTGTGATACCACCATTAACACGGTTTATTACAAGAGTGAGGGATTAGAATCCTCCATCTTGTGCATATGTGTAAAAATTTATAAGCAAGCTGGAAGGATGTAGGGAGTTTCTGTGTATATAGTTCAGAAGTTCCTAGCTGCAAGGTCAAGATAGCAGCTCCCTCATTTTCTTATCAGAGTTTGACATACAAGATAGAGTTATGTTCCTTCTGAGTTTCGGGATGTACTGCTGAAGAATGTCAACTTTGAGATAAGATGCTGCAGAAACTTTTAAATTATTAGAATTCTGTTAGTATGGTGCGGAAGTATTGCCTTTTATGTATAACCAATCAAATCATTAGTTCCGCTTTTCACCCCCTTGGTGGTGTGCCAGATTTGTCTGTGATTATCTGTAGTGTTATAAAAATGTATGCTTGTGTGGAATAAATTAGAGAGAATCTGATTCAGCAAGTGTGTCTGTCAGCTCTCTGAGCACTCTTAAAAAAAACTTCAATTGGGACCCCGACAATTATAGAAGAAGGGTTTTTTGCCCCAACAAAACTTGGGCCCAACGAGGGGCTTGACTAAAGGACACTTCATTGATCTCCTGACTACTTGGATAATCCGGACCAGGACGGACAGATATAAAAGACAGCGCTGCAAGGTAAGAGACTTTATCCTACATTATATCTGTGCCTCCCTGACCGGTTGTCTGATTCAAGGGATTGTTGAAGGAACGTACGTATAAAGTCCTTTTACAGTCAAGTCCATATTGATAAAGAACCTTGAAAGTTGAAAATACCTATGATTGTTGGGTTTAGTTTCTGATCATGAGTAACTTTGATTGGGATGTTTTTGGTCTGGCTTTAGGAGTCAATGTATATGTTTTGTTTGTTCTTTACTGTGTTTGGAAAATTGCAGAACATTATAGAAAGGTAAATCTCAGTAACAGAGTACACTAGGTGATATAGTGAGGAAGCTCTGAGGAAACTGAGGGGAAACAGACGTCTGAATTTTGTTACTGTCTATAGTTGTTCTGGTACAGTTGAAGAGCAATGGGGAATAATTTTAGTATACCCGAAAGTTATAAGACAGCCAAAACATTGGTGAAGGAAAGAGGAGGTAAGGAGGGTCTGAAGAATGTGGACAGAGTGTTAAAAAAGGCAGGGATTAAGTATGGGAATCTTAACCCACAGGTCTGGAGAAGATTCAGTAGGACATATTGTGGTTGGATAAAGGATCATGATTGTGAAGAAGTGGTTGATACATGGATAAAAGTAGCTCGTGAGGTTGAACCTGAGGGATGGAGAGGAGAAGTTGTGCAAGGTAGATTGTTGTATAGTCAGAAACAGAAAGGCAGTACCATTCCTGGTTGACACGGGGGCATCCAAACAATAGTAGACCTGAGTTTCTTGCAGCCTCATCAGTTAACCCCTTGTTATGTACCGGCTGTGGGATTTACAGGAGAAACAGTTTTTGTCCATGAATCTGAGCCAGTTAAACTAAAGATAAAAGACAGTACAGTTGTTACCCAATTGTTAGATAAAGAAAACCCTAGGGACTGATGTTTTGCAAGCTCTGAGAGCCCACATACACTTTTACCACGATGGCACTACCCATGTAGATTTTGGTGCCCCAGAGGAAGTATTATGTCCCCTAATAGCAACACCGGCCCTGTCTGAGACTGAACCATCAGAATTAACCCTTGTAGCCTAGGCTTTTCTTAAGGTGGTTTAAATGACAAAAATACGTGGTCTCAAAAGGCAGGAAATGCTCAACCCAAATGCAGTTGTGCATTTATGCTCGGGGGAGCATATACTTTGCTTGTGGTCTGTTGCTAAGGGTGTTCCCCAGCAAAAAATGTATACATTGGAGGATGCCTGCAGCAAACCACTAGTGCTACAGAGACATCCTACACCAGATTGTAAAATGTGTGGATGTTGAATGATATAATGATGTGAGTCGGACCTTACGCTGCTGTAATTTGCCCATTGGCTCCTGGTACTACCCATATGGTACAAGTAGGTTAAGCGTTAGGTCCCATGCCACTTGAGAAACCTTGAGGTGGTGCGCGGGCTCAGGTATGTCCTTAATATAAGGATATACTGGCTAAAGTCTAATTTTTAACATCATTGTGAGGGTTTAGTCAGATGTTACTGTTTGTATCCACCACAGTAGTGCACCTATTCTTGTAACTATTTGTTCTTGAGGTGGTACCGAAGGATTTATGGGCAACATCAAAAACAGACATAGGGAAACTTCCCGTGTCTCCGGTCATGGTGCATCTTAAGCCAGGATGTCAGCCCCCCTCAAGTGAAGCAGTACCCCTCAGGCATGCCCAGGAGAAAGCAGTGGCCAGTCAGATTGATGCTTTTTTCCAAGCCTGTGCATTGAAAAAATCAGTTTCTCCTGCTAATGCCCCACTGTTCCCAATAAAGAAGAAACTAGTTAATGGACAGCCTGTAAGTTACAGGATGGTTCATGATCTTAGAGAAGTTAATAAGGTAACAGTTTTACAAACTCCAATAATGCCAAACCTTACTGTCACAAGTTCCATCCACTGCCACATGTTTCACAGTGATAGATCTGGCAAATGCTTTCTTTAGTGTCCCGCTGCATCCTAACTGTCAGTATCTGTTTGCCTTTACATTTACGGGTAACCAGTATACTTGGACCGTCCTGCCTCAGGGAGCTCAGAACTCCCCGACCATGTATACACAGGCTCTGCAATCTGTCCTTACAGACCGGGCACCGCCCGGCTCAGTGGTCCTGTTATAATACGTGGATGATTTGCTCCTGTGTGCTGAAGACAATGAGACTTACTGTGAGGCAACTATATTTCTTTTAATTTTCCTATGTCAGAACAGGTGTAAAGCCTCAAATCAGGAGCTGCAGTTTTGTAAAAAAGAAGGTTGTATTTCTAGGACACTGCCTCTCCCATGGAGCTCGCCGCCTAACCACAGAAAGAAAGGAGGCTGCTGAAAGTATACAGGTGCCCAAAGGAGCACAAAGCCTCTGGGTGTTTTTGGGGCTGGTGTCATACTGTCGCCCCTGGATTAGACATGCCTCCATGTTAATGCAGCCTCTGTATGATTGTCTGTCATCTCACCCATTTCACCTGACAGAAGAGGCAGTGAATAATTTCCATACATTGAAGCTGTGCATAACCTCAGCCCACGCCCTGGGTATACCAAACTATGACGAGGAATTTAACCTGTTCTTCTCAGAAATGCAGGGTCACAGCACGGCTGTACTGACTCAGAAATATAGTGACCGCCAGCAGCCAGTGCTGTACTTTTTAGCCAGTTTAGATCCTGTCGCCAGAGGCGCCCTCTCCTGTGTCAGGGCGGTAGAGGCAGTGCAGGCAATGATAGAAAAAGCCTCTGAAATTGTGTTAGACTACCCGGTGACTGTACAAACACCCCATGACATACAGGGCATATTAACACAGGCTCAACCAAAGCATATTTATTTATGGCCAGGCAACTCAGACCTTCCATTTCTTTCAAAAGATGTACTACACTGAATCCTGCTACTTTGTTACCAATCACAGATTCAGAAATGGGGAAAGGGGGTATAGAAGGTACAGGCAGCCTCCTAAATGACATGATGGAACATGACCCCCATGAATGTGTACAATTATTGCAACAAGAAACGTCAGGATGTAATCATGTACATGAAAACCCCCTTGATAACCCTGATGTTGAGTATTTTGTAGATGGAAGCAGGTTGATGAGAGAGGATAAGCTGGTCCCACACTGGATATGCAGTGGTCACACAGCATGAGGTAGGGATAGCTGAACCACGGCCACCTCACATGTCAGCGCAAGAGGAGGAGCTGAAAGAACTCACTGAGGCATGTAAATTGGCCAAGGGGAAGAAGGTGAACATCTACATGGGCTCAAGGTATGCTTTTGGTATTGCACCCATATGGCGGGCTAGAGACTTTCCAACATCAGCAGGACAGCCAATTAAAAATAAAGACTCTGTACTTGAACTTATGAACTCTCTGTTATTACCAGAGGAGGTTGCTATTATTAAGGTAAATGCTAGTGTTGATCGAGCATGCTCGGCCGAACACCGCGTGTGATCGAGTCAGCGTATTTAAATGTAATTTAGCATCTATTTCTGAAAAGTTTTGAGCTCATAACCGTTTGTGCATTAGGGACAAGGACCTTATCCACTCAGCTACAAAGCTGAATGCTAATCTATTGGGTTGAGATCTGGTGACTGTGGGGGCCATTTTAGTACAGTGAACTCATTGTCATGTTCAAGAAACCAATTTGAAATGATTCGAGCTTTGTGACATGGTGCATTATCCTGCTGGAAGTAGCCATCAGAGGATGGATACATGTTCTCATTCTGTTTACGCCAAATTCGGACTCTACCATTTGAATGTCTCAACAGAAATCGAGACTCATCAGACCAGGCAACATTTTTCCAGTTTTCAACAGGCCAATTTTGGTTAGCTCGTGCAAATTGTAGCCTCTTTTTCCTATTTGTAGTAGAGATTAGTGGTACCCGGTGGGGTCTTCTGCTGTTGTAGCCTATCCGCCTCAAGGTTGTGCGTGTTGTGGCTTCACAAATGCTTTGCTGCATACCTCGGTTGTAACGAGTGGTTATTTCAGTCAACGTTGCTCTTCTATCAGCTTGAATCAGTCGGCCCATTCTCCTCTGACCTCTAGCATCCACAAGGCATTTTTGCCCACAGGACGGCCGCATACTGGATGTTTTTCTCTTTTCACACCATTCTTTGTAAACCCTAGAAATGGTTGTGCGTGAAAATCCCAGTAACTGAGCAGATTGTGAAATACTCAGCAGACCGGCCCATCTGGCACCAACAACCATGCCACGCTCAAAATTGCTTAAATCACCTTTCTTTCCCATTCTGACATTCAGTTTGGAGTTCAGGAGATTGTCTTGACCAGGAGCACACCCCTAAATGCATTGAAGCAACTGCCATGTGATTGGTTGACTAGATAATTGCATTAATGAGAAATAGAACAGGTGTTCCTAATAATTCTTTAGGTGAGTGTATATATAATGAAAAAATAGAGCAGCACTCCAAAGTAGCGAATGGTATCTTTATTCACCCATAGGTGACACGACATTTCGGCTCCAACCTGAAGCCTTTCTATATATATATATTATTTTTTTTTTGTAATTACACATTTATTTTGTGCCATACATTTTTTACAATTACAAAAAAAAGTATAAAATACATACATTTACCTATTTCTGAAATTTTTCTGCCAGGAGTCAAACTCACAACCTTGTACATTAGAGGAAAGGATGTTAACCACTACACTATACAGCCACATATTAACCTACACAGATATATAAAATAAGTCTTCTGCTGAATAGGAATTTTCACTACATCAGAAACTACTATGAGGTTTTTCTGACATAGTTTAGCATTCAGCTTTATAGCTGAGTAGATAAGGTCCTTGCCTCTAATGTACAACGTTAGGAGTTCAAAGTCTGTCAGAAACTTCTCAGAAATTAGATTTAAATACACTGGGGTGTCCCCAAGCACTGATTCCATATATGGACATAGCTATATATGGAGTCAGAGCAGAGACTCCTAAGCCAAACTAGAGTCCTGACACCCTCACCTCTTCAGAGCAAGGGGTGCCTGGGGTTCTCCATTGTGCTCGGTAGAACTCCCGAGCATCACACTAGTAAAGGCTCAGATGATGTACCATGGTGGAAGCAAAAGGCAATGACTGAGCAGATAAGGCATCTAAACAAGCTCCACTCCAGCCACTAAATGCTGATGCCACCCTGGTGAGATCTTTGAGACCTGAGGACATTTCAAAGAATTCTTGAACAAGCCCCTCCTGAGGAAAAATAACTTTGGGCAAAACAAGGGGCCAAACCTGATGAAGATGGAATTTGGAGAAACAAGGACAAAAATTTTTTTCAGTGCCCTCTATAGACAGCCATGGCTCAGGAGGCCCATGGGCCCACTCACCTATCAAAAGGTGCCATGGTAAGTGTGGTTAATGCAGGGTGGATTGCTCCAGGATTTCCTACAGTAGCTGCTCAGTTTGTACAAGGATGTATGGTCTGTGCATTGAACAATCCCGGTCAATCCCGGCCAAGCAAGCACACGCCCCCAGGCCACTTTACCCGTTCCTGAGACTGCAGATAGACTATATACAATTTCCTAAGGTAGAAGTAGATGAATTTGTCCTTGTGTCTGTTGATCTCTTTTCAGGGTGGCCGGAAGCCTTCCCAGTATCAAAGGCAAATGCAAAGAAGCTGGTCAGTGAACTGGTGTGCAGGTATGGTGTCCCTGAAGTTATTGAATCAGACAGGGGTTCCCACTTCACAGGAGAAGTAATGAGGGAAGTGATACAAGCTTTAGGCGTCACTCAAGCTTTCCATACAGCATGCCATCCCCAAAGCAGCGGCCGCATCGAGCTCCTAAATGGCACGCTCAAATTCAAAATTCAGAAAGCCATGCAGGAAACTCAGCAGCCTTGGTCATTGTGTTTGCCCTTAGCCTTATACTCAGTCAGGACCACTCCAAATAGAAAGACAGTATTATCCCAATTTTAGATTCTGTTTGGAAGCGCCACCAGATAGGATTGTATTTTCCACAACAGTTGCAAATGAACAATGATAGCCTAACAAGTTACATGTGGGCACTCACAGAGAGACTTGAGTACACACAAAAACAAGTGTTTGCTTCCCTTCTAGATTAAGTAGAAGGAAGACACAGTCTGCAAACAGGAGACTGGGTGGTGATAAAAACACATGTGAGGAAAGGCCTGGACCCCAGATTTGATGGTCCTTTCCAAGTCCTGTTGACTACTCATACAGCAGTAAAGGTTGAATGAAAGCCCAACTGGATACAAGCTTCTCACTGCAAGAAAATTCCGACACCCAAGGATGAGGATCCTCCTGCTGATGACCGCCCTAATCCTGGGAACAATGCACTGTACCAACAACTGAAAAATAACTGGGACAATGCACTTATCCGACACCACCAAGGGCTGTTTAGAGGACTCAATGAAACTGACAGTAAAATTAAAGACTGTTGGATCTGTACTCACAGTCCAGTGAGTTCAAGAACTATGCCTTATCTGGCAATCCCTTTGACTTTTAAAGAACTTATTCATATGTCTTGTTGCCAGTTTGTCTCACAAAGAAGACCAGGGCCTGATGATCAGAAGTATAACACCACTGCAGTCCCTCTCCCCATAGCAGTGTGGGTGGAGGCTCCCTGCTGGCAAGGCAAACAATAATGCAAGTAGTATGATTATATAGTAGTATATGCTGTGATTAAGCTTATGTTAATTTGCACCAACAGGTTCTGTACCAAAAGGAGAAACTACCAAGATTATTGTGAGGTCTTGGAAACTGCATCAATGCATGAGAGGGAATCTGGCCTCCGGCTGGCAGTTGGACCTATCCCACCTGAAGTACCTCTGGGTTAAGATGTCAGTTCCAAGATATCTCAAAATGGGGGAATTGTAAAGGGGTGAGAATCAATTTTGTATAAACATGTCCTCCATCTTGTGCATATGTGGAAAATGAATGACCCAGCTGGAAGGATGTAGGTAGTCTCTGTGTATATAGTTAAAATGTGTTCTAGCTACAAGGCCAAGGTAAGCAGTTCCCTCGCTCCCCTTATCCGAGTCTGACATTCAAGAGAGAGTTATGTTCCTTCTGAGTGTCGGGATGTACTGCTGAAGAATGTCAACTTTGAGATAAGATGCTGCAGAAACATTTTAATTGTTAGAATTCTGTTAGTATGGTGCAGAAGTTTTGCTTTTTATGAATAAACAATCAAATCATTAGTTTCGCTTTCCACCCCTTTGGTGGTGGCCAGATTTGTCTGTGATTATCTGTAGTGTTATAAAAATGTATGCTCGTGTGGAATAAATTAATTAGAATCTGATTCAGCAAGTGTGTCTGTGTCAGCTCTCTGAGCACTCATAAAGAATACTACAATTGGGACCCCGACAATTATAGAGGTGTGGGTTTTTCCCCAACAATTATTAGGCTTATGTATATTGAGAAGCATATAGAATATTCTGATTCTGATATTGTCCAGTATCAGATCTAGAAGCTTTGTTGATTGTGCCAGTAGACTTTTGATGATTTTTCTTAACTCATGTTTAAACATTGGTTCTCTGTATTATTGGACCACCATGCACACCAATGCTACTTACCATATCTGGACCCCTTTTTTCTAAGGGAGAGACTGTCAGGTCTTACCTTTTTACAAAATATGACCTTCTGACCACATAACATCAAAGTTTCTATACCTAAAAAACGAGAACATTGCCATATTAACAAAAAACAATGACCTGATAAAATTTCTATGAATATAAATAGTCTTTACATGAGCTTACAGTTCTCCATGAAATATGTGGGTGATAGGTACCATTCAGGTTGTTTCTCTTGGCCAATGGTTGTCGCTACCTGTTTAGCATGAAAAGTTCTTAGTACCCGACTTGGTTACAGTTCCCATGGTAACATAAGTAAATGTATTAGGCCTTTGCCTTTCTTTTGCAACAGATCTTTTCAATGATTGTTGCTCTGAAATTTCAGTTTCTTCATCTGTACCTTGATCTGTTGGTCCAGATTCCTCCATCAATTCTTCTGACTCTATTGTTATGTCAGATTCCTCTGTTGACTTCTCTGATAGTAGACCTTCAGGTGATGCCAAGATCTCTGATTAATTCTGTGGTTGTATAGTTATCTGTCGTATGTGAACTGAATTAATACATCTCGTCTTCTTCATTAAAACTGTCAATTTCCCATTCTACATTCTTTTGGTTGCTTTGGTTTGGAGGATCTCTGTTGGCTTAACAATTCAGCAGTCTGCTGTTCAGCTGGAGAATAGCTACAACGTAATAACAGATTATGGTGCAAAATCCTTGTTCTGTCTCACCTCATACACTGGACTGTTTTCATGTTTCCTTCTAACAACATAAATCTTATCTTCCCAATAGGAGTGAAGTTTTCCTGGTCCCCCTTTTCCATTAAGTTCTTCACTAGAATTAAACTTCCTGGAGTAAGTGTCACGACCATGGTCATGGTCGTGACTCTGGATCCGCATGCTGTTACCTGCGGTTTGGTTTTATTGTCAACCACATGGTGAGGGCTGCTGGTATGTTGCCTCATGTGTGGTTGCCGCTGGCAACATGATTTGGTACTTGGCAGTATAGCAGCCTGAGCTGTTGCTAGGCAGCCTGCTGTCAAGCGCATGCGGTTACACCTGGTTGGGTGTGTGTGTATGTATGCACTTTGTATGTCTGGTGTGCACGAGGTTTATGTAGGTGTGCACTGTGACACTTTTCCTAACACTGTGGCTGCCCGTGGCAACGTTTGGTATTGTGTACATGTGGTGGCAGTGTCTCGGCCTTCTGGCTGACTCCCAGGACATGGTTGCCACGCATGTCGTTGCCTGCGGTAACAGCTGCAGTGTGATGTTTATTTGGACACTTCCCCTTTAAGTGGCTTTTTCCCCTGCCTGGTGTAGGAAGGGTTAACTACCTTCTTCATTTGTGAACACTAGGTGTGTGTGTGGGTGTGGCCACTTGGGGCTTTATAGCTCCTGCTGAGAGCAGTAGTCAGAGGGGTACTTCAGCCATGGTCTGCTGGAGTCATCCTCCTACCTAATACCATCTGTCAGTGAGGGCCACCCTTGTGGTCATAAATTACGTTACATGGTGTTATGAAGGTGTGTGTGTGGTCTCATTGTTATTGCAGCTTATGGTCCTGGGTTCCTGTGTGATGTGTGGTGTGTGCTGACTTCGTTTGTGTTCTGGACAGCAGCACTTGCACATGGGTTCCAGGCTTTGTTGTCTGTGGCAGGTGAGTGTGGTGTTTGTTGCATTTACCTGCCATTGCCATAAGTTGTTTCTGTTCCCCTTGTAGCTTGGCCTTTTTAGACTCCAGTTTCTCCGCGTCTAGGAGGAACGGGCTGTCTACCCAGCTCCTAGTTCAGGGATCGACAGAGGGTCAGTAGGGATCCGAGGTTCCTGAGCATGAGCCCTCCTACCTTCAAGGGCGGCTCATGCAGCTAGGAGTCAGGGTCAGATTAGGGAAGCTCTAGGAGGTGACCTGGTCCCTAATTCTGTGGTTCTGGCCAAGTAGCGACCTTTCCATCTTCTGGCATCGCACGGCTGAGGGTTTTCCCAATCCTCAGCCGTGACAGTAAGTTCGGCTCCATGACTTTTCTAGTCATGGTATTTTTTGCTTTTACATGCTGACTTCTTTGCTGTTTTTGTAGCTATTGTAAAAGCTTCTGCCATTCTCTTTTTCCAAGCAGTAACATAATCTGCGTAAGTCCTGTACTTCTCTGATACTGGGGTGTCAAACATTATGTCAATTGGAAGTCTAGGTGATCAAAGGTAGACGGTAGAAAAATGAATACCCTGGGGACAACTTGCTTTTCTTCTTCTGTAAGAATCCTCAATATAGACAATCTGTTCATTATCCTCTGGCTGATATGGAGTTGTATGAGAATTTTGAATTCTGCGGAGAAACAACTGATTCTCAAATTCTCTTCCCAGATCATGGTGTAATTTCGTTGGAAAGCCAAACTTTGGAGCAAAATCATTAAATATTGTGCTGCAGTCTTACCAGACTTGTTTGTGGAACTATATGCCTGTGCAAATCTTGCAAAATAATACATTACAACTGATAAGCTCCTTTGTACTTTTCCAGATCCAAAAAATCTATGGATACCAGTTCAAAAAAGGACAAGTGGAGACAATGTTGTTCAATGGCAGTCTGGTTGGTTCATTGGGACGTTTATCCTACATCACCTACATTCTTTGGTGACATAATGCTCAATATCCTTCTGCATGTATGGCCAGAAGAAGCATTCTCTGACAAGATTAATAGTTCTTTCTACTCCCAAGTATTCCATTTGTTCATGGAGCTCTTTGAATACTGTCCTGTGGTAGACTTTTGGCATGACTAATTGTAAGTTATGGCTAGTCTTCTTATAAAGAGGTGTAATTTAGGCCATTCTCGGAATAAGGCAGTTATAGCTGGTGGTTCTGTTTTCCTCTCCTTCTTAGCTGGAAATCTGTTTTGATGTTTGCAGTGTAGCAGTCTTCTAATGATCTTGTTTTACTCTTGTGCTTTCCTGATTGCTTCTTTTGGGAGCTGGTTCATGCTTGCTATAGGCTTTGTTCAGCTTCCCCAGCTGCACTTTCTACAGTTACAGGACACCACCATGGCGTATGTTCCTACTCTTGCATTTGGATCCATAGTATAGTCATCACCAGACACAATCTTAACTAGGAACCAGACTTCTCTTTTGAACAGAACACCAAACATACGAGGGAAAGGGGTGAGGTAATAAGGCATGGAAACTAGGGAAAGGAGATGGACACCTCCTAGTAAAACCCTAATCAAAGTCCTGACTAACTACCAGTATGAACAGACCCCAGAGGTAGGTGAGTTCATACACAGGAATACGGTACCTAGTGTCCTAACTCACCCTATAGGACCCTGGAACTAATGCCAGGACTGAGACAACCTGTTCCTCCAAAAGGAAGAATGAACAGAAGTCTCCCTCAGGCCTTAATACAATGACAAGGAAATGCAACACATAAAGAACCCAAACAAAATGCAAAAGGGAAAGAAAACACTTAACTTCAAGTGGCTATGGCAGCACCAGGAACTCAGCCGAGATCCACACACCAGCTATCCACAACTCCAACAGAAGCTATAAATCGCACAGCATAGTGGGAGAAACAACAATAAATAGAGAAGGTTAAATGACCCTAATAGCCACATCTGGGGAAAGAAGGTGCAGCAGGCACCAGAAACAACACAGACGTCATTTGATGCAAACGGAAAACATGTGAGACCAAACCACGTGTTATCAGTCTCACCAATCTCCTGCCATCTGTCGCGGGAACGTCCGTGACATCAAGATATGGTTGACAGATACTATCTCTCAGTGCTTCCAAGCATTCTTCCATGCTTCTCTGAAATTCTGCAGTAGCTGAGCCCAAAAGAAATACGAATCCATTCATATAATCCCCAGGGTGTTATGAAGGCTGTCAAAGGCTTACTGGATTCTTCCATAAATCCTTGGTGGTAGGCTTTTCCCTAATGAAGTACAGAAAACCAAGAACGTCCTCATATACTATTCTGCATATATTGGATAATGGTCAGAATCTGACTTCTGGTGAAACGCCCAATACATTTTCTGGTTGAATTAGAATTGGTATTTAACAGTCCTCCTCATCATGCTGTTCACATTTTGACATCATGAGACGAAGACGACACCTAACAAATGACCAACAGTATATCGCCATTGCGAAGCTTCAAACAGGATGTTCTCAGACAGAAGTGGCCACTGCGCCTAGAGTGTCACAGAGTGTCATCAGGAGCAGTGGAGTAGCGTGGGTTGCCAGCACCCGGGGCAAGCCAAGTATTGCGCCCCCAACATGTGACCACGCCCCTTTTTACAAATAATGTAGTAGATGTCACCTGCAGTCCTATGTAACACCACAGATAACAGTGATAACTCTCTGAGTACAGATAATGTAGTAGATGTCACCTGCAGTCCTATGTAACACCACAGATAACACAGTGATAACTCTCTGAGTACAGATAATGTAGTAGATGTCACCTGCAGTCCTATGTAACACCACAGATAACACAGTGATAACTTTTTGTGTGCAAATAATCTAGTAGATGGGTGTGAGGCCCCAGGATTCAGAACACACACAGTATGACCTGAAGTCTGGGGCCAGGCTTCGGCAGTGTGGCCCAAATTCTATATCCCCCCCCCCCAAACAGATATTTGGATGGACATAACATACGTTGCTATGAAATATACAGGAGAATACCGCACCATACCTGTTACATCCAGTGACATCTCCTGTGATGTAGACTTTCCTCAGCATCTTCATTCGGAGATAGGACCGTCATGATAACTTCTTTCAGCCGCGTCTCTGCAGGGTTTCACAGAAAACATTTTTAGATTCCTCACTTTACTATCATCCTCAGATAACAGACCTCTCCTCCCCCGTAGTGCCCATAAGTATAATGCCCTCTGTATAATTATAATATATAATGTCCCCTCTGTTTTGTTATTAATATTATAATGGCCCCCTCTGTAGTATTATTGTAATAATTATGGCCCCCTCTGTATTATAGTAATAACTATGCCCCCCTTCAGCCCCTCCAGCATACAGTCCCATGTAAGATACAACCTTCCCCCTGCCTTCAGCCCCTCCATCAAACAGTCCCATGTAAATAATATCACCCTCCCTCTCTTTGCCGCCTGCCTTCCGCTCCTCCAGCATAAAGTCCCATGTAAAATACATCACTCCCTGCCTTCAGCCCCTCCAACATACAGTCCCATGTAAAATACATCACTCCACCTTCAGCTCCTCCAGCATACAGTCCCATGTAAGATACAAACCCCAGAGGATGCCATCTGCCCATCTCTGCTGTCCAGAGATGGGCAGATGGCATCCTCTGGGCAGTACTGTCTCTCTGGTCATCCTTCACCAGCACCCTGCTTGCTTAATAACTTTTCTTTCTTTTTCTGTGCAGCACTAAACTCTGCTTTGGTCTGGTTTCTGTACTTGAGGTCAGTTCTGGTATCCTTGGATGGGGTGCCTTGGGCTGTTATTCCCCTCCTGACACTCAGTAAATAACTTATCTTCAGCCGAAGAACTATTCTTCTTGCTGATTTATTTTATGGCGACCAAAGAACAATTTCCTCTGATTCCTATGGCTTGCAGACATCTTCTACCATGGTCAGCAGAGCTTAGGCTGCTCTGGCTGACATGGACCCATCAGAGCGTGCCACACCTTACTTCTTTCCTGACCAGACTAGCCTAGAACTGGACCTGCTGCCCCTCTCTACTGGTAGGAAGCAGGAATGCCCACCTCTGCCCAGAAGGGGGAGAATGGAATGGGGAGTTCCATTCTCTCTAAGTATAGCTTTGCCATTTACACTGCCACCTGCTGGTGAACCAGGCATATTACATGTAAGAACAGTTCCATAACAATCACAGCATTGCACAATAGTGAAGGACCTGGAAAGAAATGCGAAGATGACATTTATGTTAGCTCATTCGAGACAGTAGCGGGGTGTAGGAATGGTAACACCACTCCGGAGTGTTACATTTTCGTATTTTCATTTCTGGCAGCATTTTCTGTGGTGAAGTCCTGCAGTTGGTCACTCTTCTGACTTGACTCTGCTTGACTTGGTGTCTCAGAAGCTGGAGCTTTTTCTAACAGTTTGCTAGATTCCTGAAATGCTTTTTGCAATATATTTTTTGTCTGCTCTGTCAGGGCCTCATTCTCTTTTGCCTGTGCCCCAGGGCCGGTTTAGACAAAATGTGGCCCTGGGCAAAATCAAAAGTGGGGCCCCCAATCTTGTAATAACGTGCTAAAAACACAGTCTGACGTCCGACACCCCTGGCGATCAGTTGTGTGAGGAGACAGCACATGCTGTTCACTGCTGCTGTCCCATAGACATACAGCAGCAGAGCATCGATATGAAAAAACCCCGAGAACCTCTTGAAGCTACCCCTAATACTGTGCCTGCTGTGCTCCCCCCATGTCCATAAACACTATAATATACACCAAGAATGCCCTCATTAGTACTGGTGCCCACAATAGTGATAATACTCCCCAAGATAGCCCCCATTAGTTGCAATGCCCTCCATATTGCATCAAATAATAATCATGCCCCTACAGTACTCTAGTAGTACTAATATAATAATAATGCTCCCAGTAGCTCTAATGCCCCCCATAGTTCAAATATATAATGATCCCCCCATAGTGCCAGTGTATATATATAATGCTCCTCAATTCCTCCCCAGTAGTGCCAAGTATATACAACCATCTTCTTTCCCCCTTCCCTGGTGTTCCCAGCAGTGTGGACATTTAGTATAACTCCCAGGATCTCACTGAGGGGGTGCTCCCAGGAGGTTCTGCAGCAGCTGAGGTGTGTATTAGGAGGTTCTGCAGCAGCTGAGGTGTGTATTAGGAGGTTCTGCAGCAGCTGAGGTGTGTGTTAGGAGGTTCTGCAGCAGCTGAGGTGTGTGTTAGGAGGTTCTGCAGCAGCTGAGGTGTGTATTAGGAGGTTCTGCAGCAGCTGAGGTGTGTATTAGGAGGTTCTGCAGCAGCCGAGGTGTATATTAGGAGGTTCTGCAGCAGCCGAGGTGTGTATTAGGAGGTTCTGCAGCAGCTGAGGTGTGTATTAGGAGGTTCTGCAGCAGCTGAGGTGTGTATTAGGAGGTTCTGCAGCAGCTGAGGTGTGTGTTAGGAGGTTCTGCAGCAGCTGAGGTGTGTATTAGGAGGTTCTGCAGCAGCTGAGGTGTGTATTAGGAGGTTCTGCAGCAGCTGAGGTGTGTATTAGGAGGTTCTGCAGCAGCTGAGGTGTGTATTAGGAGGTTCTGCAGCAGCTGAGGTGTGTATTAGGAGGTTCTGCAGCAGCTGAGGTGTGTATTAGGAGGTTCTGCAGCAGCTGAGGTGTGTATTAGGAGGTTCTGCAGCAGCTGAGGTGTGTGTTAGGAGGTTCTGCAGCAGCTGAGGTGTGTATTAGGAGGTTCTGCAGCAGCTGAGGTGTGTATTAGGAGGTTCTGCAGCAGCTGAGGTGTGTATTAGGAGGTTCTGCAGCAGCTGAGGTGTGTATTAGGAGGTTCTGCAGCAGCTGAGGTGTGTATTAGGAGGTTCTGCAGCAGCTGAGGTGTGTATTAGGAGGTTCTGCAGCAGCTGAGGTGTGTATTAGGAGGTTCTGCAGCAGCTGAGGTGTGTATTAGGAGGTTTTGCAGCAGCTGAGTTGTGTATTAGGAGGTTTTGCAGAAGCTGAGGTGTGTATTAGGAGGTTGTGCAGCAGCTGAGGTGTGTATTAGGAGGTTGTGCAGCAGCTGAGGTGTGTATTAGGAGGTTTTGCAGCAGCTGAGGGGTGTATTAGGAGGTTCTGCAGAAGCTGAGGTGTGTATTAGGAGGTTCTGCATCAGCTGAGGTGTGTATTAGGAGGCTCTGCAGCAGCTGAGGTGTGTATTAGGAGGTTCTGCAGCAGCTGAGGTGTGTATTAGGAGGTTCTGAATCAGCTGAGGTGTGTATTAGGAGGTTCTGCAGCAGCTGAGGTGTGTATTAGGAGGTTCTGCAGCAGCTGAGGTGTGTGTTAGGAGGTTCTGCAGCAGCTGAGGTGTGTATTAGGAGGTTCTGCAGCAGCTGAGGTGTGTGTTAGGAGGTTCTGCAGCAGCTGAGGTGTGTATTAGGAGGTTCTGCAGCAGCTGAGGTGTGTGTTAGGAGGTTCTGCAGCAGCTGAGGTGTGTGTTAGGAGGTTCTGCAGCAGCTGAGGTGTGTGTTAGGAGGTTCTGCAGCAGCTGAGGTGTGTGTTAGGAGGTTCTGCAGCAGCTGAGGTGTGTATTATTAGGATTAGGTAGGTTTAGTTTGGAGGGGGTCACCATTTGCCTCTTCTGCCTGGGGCACCACAAGGCCTTGTCCCGACCCTGGTCTGGAATCAGTGTAACATGAAGAGCACAGAAATATGGAGTAACCAGTGGTTTATTTCTATAAAATCACTCCCATCGTCACCTGTAAACGATGAGGGTGAGAGGATTCTTACCGAGGACATCGCCTGGAGGATATGTCACTAATTATCTTCAGCAGAGTGACTCTGTCCCCTAAGGAGACTTCCAGCATCAGGAGACCCAGCCACACGGTATAATTAGAGCGTCTCTCTGTGACAGCGACCATACAGGATGCCACCATCTCCTCCAGTGACTGCTCCTTGCTGGTAAGATTCTTCTAGAAACCATGAGGTCAGGACACATCCATCTCCACCACTAAAGATGAGGGACCTTCTTCAGGTTTGTTTTGTGTCCGATTCTGTGCATTTCTTAAATAGTTACATTAGTACTTGAATCGATTCATAGCAAACTGAAGTGTCTCCAAGTGTCCTGGAAGCTGCTCTGCACCCCCTCTAGTCTCCTGGAAGCTGCTCTGCACCCCCTCTAGTCTCCTGGAAGCTGCTCTGCACCCCCTCTAGTCTCCTGGAAGCTGCTCTGCACCCCCTCTAGTCTCCTGGGACCCAGGGTTTATGCTCATTTTTTATACATTTTTGCTCACCGTGCACCAACCATGTAAGCTCTTAAAAGCAGTAACAGCAATATCTGAGTGACAGTGACATCCATCGCTATGACGGCGTTAATAAAATGTGTTTAACCCCTTAAGTACCGGAGAGTTTTTTTTTCTTTTCGTTTTTGCATTTTCATTTTTATTCCCTGTCTTCACAGAGCCATAACTTTTTTATTTTTCCATTCACAGCTGTGTGAGGGGTTGTTTTTTGTGAGACGGGTTGTACTTTCTAATGCCACAATTTAATATGGCATACAATGTAGTGGGGAGCGGAAAATATATTCCAAACAGGGTGGAATTGGAAAAAGAGCACAACTCTGCCACAGTTTTATGGTTTTTTTTCCCTACGGTGTTTCCTACAGTACAGACCAAAAGTTTGGACACACCTTCTCATTCAAAGAGTTTTCTTTATTTTCATGACTATGAAGGCATCAAAACTATGAATTAACACATGTGGAATTATATACATAACAAACAAGTGTGAAACAACTGAAAATATGTCATATTCTAGGTTCTTCAAAGTAGCCACCTTTTTTCTTTGATTACTGCTTTGCACACTCTTGGCATTCTCTTGATGAGCTTCAAGAGGTAGTCCCCTGAAATGGTCTTCCAACAGTCTTGAAGAAGTTCCCACTTGTTGGCCCTTTTGCCTTCACTCTGCGGTCCAGCTCACCCCAAACCATCTCGATTGGGTTCAGGTCCGGTGACTGTGGAGGCCAGCACCCCATCACTCTCCTTCATGGTCAAATAGCCCTTACTTTCAAAGTTTTCCCAATTTTTCGGCTGACTGACTGACCTTCATTTCTTAAAGTAATGCTGGCCACTCGTTTTTTCTTTACTTAGCTGCTTTTTTTTTGCCATAATACAAATTCTAACAGTCTATTCAGTAGGACTATCAGCTGTGTATCCACCTGACTTCTCCTCAACGCCACTGATGGTCCCAACCCCATTTATAAGGCAAGAAATCCCACTTATTAAACCTGACAGGGCACACCTGTGAAGTGAAAACCATTTCAGGGGACTACCTCTTGAAGCTCATCAAGAGAATGCCAAGAGTGTGCAAAGCAGTAATCAAAGCAAAAGGTGGCTACTTTGAAGAACCTAGAATATGACATATTTTCAGTTGTTTCACACTTGTTTGTTATGTATATAATTCCACATGTGTTAATTCATAGTTTTGATGCCTTCATAGTCATAAAAATAAAGAAAACTCTTTGAATGAGAAGGTGTGTCCAAACTTTTGGTCTGTACTGTATGTGGAAAAACTGACCTGTTCCCTTCATTCTTTGGGTCAGTACAATTTCAAAGATATAGGGTTACATGTATTTTGTTTTGTGTGTTTTAATACTGAAAAAAAAAAAAAAAAATACTTTGGGGGAAAAAAAATATTTAAAAAATATATATTTTTCTCCATATTCTGACCCCCATAACTTTTATAGTTATGTCTATGGAGCTGTGTGGGGGATAATTTTTTGCAGAACTATTTGTAGTTTTTGATACTATTTTGGAGTGTTACTTTTTGATCACATTTTATAAAAAAAAAAATTGTAAGTGAAGTGATGAAAAAATGATAAGTCGCCCATTTTGATTGTTTTTCTCGTTATGCCATTAACTGTATCAGTAAATGACTTCCCTCAAGGGTGTTACAATATGCACTAGTTAGACTTGCTTTAGGTTATACTGTCGTTCCATAGAACTACAGTATAAGCTGAATTTGCGGTTATCCGATGTTGGCCTTCCACTTGCAGGCCTCTATGGGAACTGCAGATCTTCAGAGAGACTCAGCGCATTAGAATGAATCACCAGCTTCCCTGATCGCCATACGGGGCAGCTGGTCCTAACCTGTACGCACGCTTGGTCATGCCATTTAAAGAGTTGTTGAAGGTCATAGACATTAGCCGTGGGCCTCTGCTGTTTAAAACAGCAGAGACCCGCTGGATTTGGTGCCCGCTGAGCTCGCCAGCGTGTGCCATATTTAAAAACCCTCCCAGCACCGTACATGTACTGCGCTGGGAGTCTAAGAGTTAACCCATTGATGACCACTGCTGTACGTGTATGGCAGAAGTTGTCACTTTAAAGATGGCACCCACTTACAAGTGCATCAGGCGCCATAGCCTCCAGGTTTCTGCTGTTTCAAACACCAGAGTCCTGGGCCAATCTACAATATTTTTAACCCCTCAGATGCCGTGGTCAAATGTGGTGGCAACACTGCATTGGAATAAATTGAATGTTTCATTCTGTAATGGAAAAATTGCCCTGACAGAAAACAAATGACTATCTGATGACTGCATGTTATAGTCACCTGTAGTGACTTGCAAAAAGTGAGGAGAGTAAACTAAAGATAAAAATAAAAGTGTAAATCCCACCCTTTTCCCCAAAATTAACCCCTTCAACCGGGTAATGTATAGAGCGGGCTGCTGCAGTGAGCTGGGTGCCGGCTGTATCATACAGCAGATACCCAGCCACAATGACAAGGAACAACAATCTTGCCGAACCCCATCATATAACCCCTCAGGTGCAGCGATCAGCGCCGATCGTGGCACCTGTGAGGCAAGACAGAGGGATGCAGCTCCTTCTGATCGGAGCCTGCGCAGTGAAATTGCAGGGCTCCGATCGTATTCTATGGCAGCCTGAACGCTTCTGAAGCTTTGCATAGCTGCCATGGTAACCTATCTGCTGCGCTGTGCACGAGGCACAGTGCAGCAGAGAGCATATGAGAATCCTATTTACCCTAATAGATTTCTATTAGGGTGAATTGTACAAGGGATCAAAAGATACCAGGTTCTAGCACCTTAAGGGGGCTAATAATTATTAAATAAAAATTTAAATAAATAATTATTAAAAGTTTAAATCACCCCCCTTTCCTTATTTTACATATAAAATATATTAACAATAAAAAAGAATTAACATCAGGTATCATAGCATCTGAAAATGTCTGAACTATTAAAATATTTTTAAAAAATTCTTGTGCGCTAAACGCTGTAATGGAAAAAAAAAATGAAAAACACACGATTGGCCATTTTTTTGTCACCTTTCCCCCCAAAAAAATTGAATATCAACAGTGATCAAAAAGTCGTATGTGCCACAAAAATGGTACCAGTAAAAACTACAATACATCCTGCAAAAAACAAGCCCTCATAGAGCTCAGTTTTCTAATAACAGACATGGTAAATTAAATGATGCCATTAAAAATGAATCTTGTTCGCAAAAAATTTCCCCTCATATGGCTATATGAACTGAATTTTTTTTATATTTTTGTCTATTGGAACGTGGGGAGGAAATAAAGAAACCTCTGGGGGCTATTTTTGTCTTTGATTGCATTTTACACTTTTTTGGCTAAAAATCATATTTTCAATTGGCCTTTATTAAAAATATTGAGCCATTCTGTCACAAAGGGTTAATGTTTTTTCTAGCTGTGCATCCTACTTTCACTTTCACTTTGTGCCTCATCTAATAAGCCTTATCTCCAAACTACCGAGAGGTCAGAAACACTTATTTAAGTCACATTCTTATCAGTAAGATGAGAACTGAGCTATAATGAGTGTTTATAAGGACAGAGAGCAGAGATAAGGAGCCATCAACTCCCCAGATGATGGAAAAGAGAAAAAAATCTACAAGCAGCTCGTAGAGTATCCTAGCACTGTACACAAAAAAGGGCTCCATATTTTCAATTATAAAATATATATAAAAAATGCTTTTTTTGCTCAAAATAAGTACAATGTAATAATAATAATAATAATAATAAAAATAAATTAAAAAAAGATACCAAAAGGTGTACATAGCCCTTAAAGGGTGAAAATAAAAATAAATTAACAATTAAAAAAATTATCATAGTCATTGCTGCCTCAGAAAACCCCAGTAGTATTAAAATCTAACAATTTTTATTGCATACACAAAATGGCGCAAAAAATTCTACATGGACAATTTGCCTTTTTTTTTTAACAAAGAGTGATCAAAAAGTCCTGCACATTCCAAAATTGTATCAATAAAAAGCACAGATCATCCCACAAAAATCTGCTTCATAGATGTAAATGTAAAAACGTTATCCGTTTTATATGTTTCAGTATTGAAACACCAGAAAAACTAAATGTGGTATCGCTGTAATCATACTGACCCAGAGAATGAAGGGAACAGGTCAGTTTTATCTTATAGGGAACGCCGTAAAAACAAAACCCATAAAACTATATAAATGTGATATCATTGTAATCGTACTGACCCAGAGAATGAAGGGAACAGGTCAGTTTTATCTCATAGGGAACACTGTAAAAACAAAACCCATAAAACTATATAAATGTGGTATCACTGTAATCGCACTGACCCGGAGAATGAAGGGAACAGATCAGTTTTATCTCATAGGGAACGCTGTAAATACAAAACCCATAAAACTATATAAATGTGGTATCTCTGTAATCGTACTGACCCGGAGAATAAAGGGAACAGGTCAGTTTTATCTCATAGGGAACGCTGTAAATACAAAACCCATAAAACTATATAAATGTGGTATCACTGTAATCGTACTGACCGGAGAATGAAGAGAACAGGTCAGTTTTATCTCATAGGGAACGCTGTAAATACAAAACCCATAAAACTATATAAATGTGGTATCACTGTAATCGTACTGACCAGAGAATGAAGGGAACAGGTCAGTGTAATCTTATAGGGAACGCGTAAAAACAAAACCCATAGAACTATATAAATGTGGTATCGCTGTAATCATGATTACTGACCCGAAGAATGAAGGGAACGTCGTAAAAACAAAACCCATCAAACTATATAAATGTGGTATCTCTGTAATCGTACTGACCTGGAGAATGAAGAGAACAGGTGAGTTTTTTCTCATAGGGAACGTCGTAAGAAAAAACCTCATAAAACTATATAAATCTGGCATCACTGTAATCGTACTGACCCGGAGAATGAAGGGAACGTCGTAAAAACAAAACCCAAAAACTATATAAATGTGGTATCACTGTAATCGTACTGACCCAGAGAATGAAGGGAACAGGTCACTTTTATCTAATAGGAGACACTATAAAACAAAACCCATAACACAATTTAAATGTGGTATCACTGTAATCGTACTGACCCAGAGAATGTAGGGAACAGGTCAGTTTTATCTCATAGGGAACACTGTAAAACAAAACCCAGAAACTATATAAATGTGGCATCACTGTAATCGTACTGACCCAGAGAATGTAGGGAACAGGTCAGTGTTATCTGATATTATTATTATTATTTATTTTAAAGTGCTATTGATTCCATGGTGCTGCACATCCAGCTGGGGTTACACAGAAATAAAAGTACACAGTAAACAATAAACTATTAACAGACTGGTACACAGGGGTAGAGGACCCTGCCCGCAAGAGCTTACAATCTATAAGGGAAGGTGAGAGCACAGTAGATGAGGGCCTAGGCTGCTCTTGGGGTTGTGTGGTGGCAGCATGCTCATTGCAGTTGGTAGGCTTTCCTGAAAAGGTGAGTTTTCAGGTTACTCTTGAAGCTTTTGATGTTGGAGGAGAGCCTGATGTGTTGGGGTAGCGAGCTCCAAAGTAGGGGAGAGGCACGTGAGAAATCTTGTAGTCGATTGAGTGAGGAAGTTGGGAACAGATGAGAGGAGAACTGAGGGGGGGGGGTCCTGTAAGGATCTGAGATTACGTGTTGGGATATATCGATAAAGCAGGTCCGAGATATAAGGAGAAGACAGGTTGTGGATGGCCTTATATGTAGTTGTAAGTATTTTAAACTAAATTCGCTGGGCAATGGGGAGCCAGCAAAGAGATTGGCAGAGGGGGAGGCAGAGGAGAAATGAGAGGAGAGGTGGATTAACCTGGCAGAAGAGTTGAGAATAGATTGGAGAGGAGCAAGAGTGCTGGATGGGAGGCCACACAGGAGGAGTAGTCCAGGCGTGAGATGATATTGATGAGGCCATGCACTAGTATTTTAGTTAACTCAGGGGTGAGGAAGGCGCGAATACGTGAGATGTTCTTAAAGGGTTTCTGTCACTATTAAACTGGCTGACATTAGCGATGTACTAATGTCAGCTGCACCTAACTCAGCTATTCTTCTGATTATTCATGCCCCCGTTACTGCAGAATTCTTACATTTATAATATGCAAATTAGCCTCTAGGGGCAGGGGGGGCATTGCTCCTGCTCCTAGAGGCCCATTACACGCCCTCCAAGTCTTGATTGACAGGGCCAGGCCGCGTTGGCATCCAACTGCCGCCCCTGTTCGCTGGGGAAATCTCGAGGCGTTCAGTATTCGGCGCAGGCGCGATGAGGGAAGGACGCTCGCCGGCTGCCAGCTTCCTCACCGCGCCTGCACCGAATACTGAACGGCGCAAGATTCCCCCAGCGCACAGGGGCGGCAGGAGGATGCCAACGCTGCCTGGCCGTGTCAATCAAGACTTGGAGGGCGTGTAATGAGGTGGGAGAGATCGGAGCCTTAAGGAGCAGGAGCAAAACACCCCCCTTCTCCTACAGGCTAATTTGCATATTATAAAAGTAAGACTTCTGCAGTAACGGGGGCATGAATAATCACAAGAATAGCTGAGTTAGGTGCAGCTGACATTAGCACATCGCTAATGTCAGCCAGTTTAATAGTGAAAATTCTAGTGACAGAAACCCTTTTAAGTTGGAAACGGCAGGTGGAGGTAAGGGTTTGGATGTGTTGGATTAAAGGACAGGGTAGAATTCTATTTTTTTTACAACTTCTAAGATAAGTTTTTGTTGCAGCAGCTTAAAGGGGTTCTCTGGGAATTAAGAAAATGAAAATATGTCAATATTACTTTATTATAAATATATTATTAGTCATTAGTTATAATGGCTCGTTTTGTCTAGGGAGCAATCATTAGGAGAAATAAAATAGCCGCCGTCCTATTAGTACATACAGAACCTGTCCTAATCCCACAGCAGGACAAGTTACTTCACAACACTGAGGGAAAGAGCTGCCTCATCCTCCTCTCTGCTTGTTATGATTTATGATACAGTTTAATATGATATTTAGTTGAATCTTTGTGGGAATGGAGTTCAGGAGGAGGCTTGAAGTACAGAGAGGACGGGCAGGACAGACTGTAGTAATGGAGACTGCAGACAAGTGCTGCTGCTCATCAGCAACATCTGCTCATGAACTCAATTCCAACAGAGATTCAGCTAAAGATCTTATCATCTGTATTCAGGATCATAATCCCTGACAAGCAGAGAGGAGGATGAGGCAGCTCTTTAGCTCAGTGTTGTGAAGTAACTTGTCCTGCTGTTTGATTAGTAGTCTTGAGCACGAATATTCGAATAGCGAATTTTTATCGCGAATATCGCCACTTCGAGAATTTGTGAATATTTAGAATATAGTGCTACATATTAGTTATATCGAATATTTGGAATTTTTTTTTCATCTGAACACACGATTCCTCTCTGCTTCTTTCTTGTGGGCCAATGAGAAGAAAGCAATGTCAAGTTCACAACAATACTTAGTGCACCAATCAGTAATCTGTAGTCAGACCTGCTAAAATGTGAAGTTGCACAAAAAATATTCTAATCACTGCCGATTAGCACAATCGGGAATATATTGGAGCACTTGACTCTATCTGCATATAAAGCTATTGTAATGCTCTGCCGTGCCAACCATTTTCTCCAGTCTCAGGAGAAACTCATGAAACTTCTAGCAGCTTGAAAAATGTAGCAAAAGTGACCCACGCCTGTATATCGCATTACGAATTCGCATTACGCGATTTTTACATTGCCGATTTTTCGCATTCAATAAAATAATCACGAATTCTCGAAATTCGCGAATTTATGACGAATATTCTACAAAATATTCGTGAAATATCCTGAATTTGAATATAGCCCCTGCCGCTCATCACTAGTGATTAGGACAGGTTTTGTGTGTACTTAGGACAGCGGCCATTTTGTTTTTCCTAATAATTGCTCCTTAGAAAAAACAAGCAATTATCACTAATGAAAGGTATTTGGGAATACAGTATATTTATAATGAAGTAATGTTTAAGTATTTTCATTTTCTTAATTCCCGGAGAACCCCTTTGAGCAGGGTATGACCAGTCCCTCATTCCCTCAAAACATTCCCTGATCAAATTCACTAAAATCTACACAATTCATTTCTATTTTTTCCTTTCACTTTCTCTACACTCCTTTCAAGTCAGCAGCTGAATACACTATCGCACTTCTGCTGGTTCACGATAGGCCTCTTCCTGCCTGTTGTCTCCCTGAATTGATTCAATCATACTTAATTCACACAAAGTTCAATATACAGTACATCATTCTACACGTATGTGTTTTGGATTAGATATATGATTGTTTTGGTCATAGTTTGGAGATGAGTCTTCTGTCATGTATTTTAGTGTTACTGGTGTTGTGTTGCAGATGTCCTGTACATTATGGAAATATCCAACGTAACAAGTATCCACCCGGACTACTTCCTCCTGATGGGAATCCCTGGCCTGGAGGAATCTCCTCTCCTGCTCTCCATCCCATTTTTTGTCATGTATGTCATGTCTCTTCTTGGAAACTCCATCTTGATCTTGGTCATTGGATTAAACAAGAGCCTCCAGCAGCCCATGTACCTATTCATGATGATGCTGGCCATCTGTGACATCCTCCTGAGCTCCACCACCGTACCCAAGACTCTTAGCATCTTCTGGTTTAATTGTCAGAAAATCTCCTTTACTGGTTGTCTTGTCCAAACATTCTTCATTCATTTCAGCTTTGGCACAGAATCCGCCATCTTGTTGAGCATGGCCTATGACCGATTCTGTGCCATTTGTCGCCCATTAACTTACTCATCAAATCTTACAAGGTTAATAATAATGAAGCTGTTGGTCTTCACCCTCTCCCGCAGTGTTTTTATGGTCACTCCTTTCGTCTTCCTCCTTGACAGGCTTCCATACCAAAACAGCATTGTAATAGAGCACACGTATTGTGAGCACATGTCTATGGCCAGGTTGGCTACTGCCGATATACTAGTCAATGTGGTGTATGGACTCATCATAGCAGCATGTGCAACCGGTGTAGACATGATTCTTATTGTCTTGTCTTACATTGTGATTATCAGGGCAGTTCTAAGACTGCGATCCTCAGAAGCTCGTCATAAAGCCTTCAATACATGTGTGTCTCATGTCTGTGTCATCATCCTCTTCTACACTCCGGCCTTCTTTTCATTCATTGCCCATAGAGTTGGCCATAAATATGTTACTCTTCAGGTTCACATCCTGGTGGCCAATCTCTATGTCCTTGTCCCACCCATGATGAACCCAATTATCTATGGGGTCAGGACAAGGGAGATCAGACAGCGAGTCTTTGCTATGTTTTGTAGCATGAAAGCTAGAGACCTCCACAGATTTTGGGGCAAATAGTCCAAAGCAATGTTCAAGGCAATTTTATATTTGTGCCAATAAGTTTGTATTGCTTGGACCACTGCAGTCTCTAGTCTTAGTTGAGACATTGAGGACTCATAAGGAGGGAATGGACATGGACTCATGGGTTCTGTACTTGTTAGTCATGACAAGCAGAGAAAATAAATTTCCACCACTCAATAGCAAAATAAAGTTCCGTAGCAAGTGATACTTAGGATAAGTTACTTGTTAGCTTTTTTGACCATGAGTAGGAATTCACTAAATATTCATTCTCATAATCCCCATATTGTGCCCCAAATCAGAAAGAATTTAATCCATGCATACAGCAATATTAAGTCATTGACTAGGGGCAATTGTTTACAGCATACAGCACCATACCTCCAGTACATATAAAAACTTCCCTTTGTTCTTACTGCCGCATACACAGAACCTTTGTGGAGTCCTTTCCTTGAAAGCCCAGATCATTCTGCTGACATCTTCTTCCTCCTAATTCAAGGTAGTTCTCATTATCTGCCATATTACTGATGCAGATACAGTGGAGCTGCAGCCCGGTCTTGGTCACTGTGTCTACATGGCTGCTAGCTCCTATTGCACTCACACTTCCAGCACTTTGCACAACACGTATAATTATTAAAATGATGTTTTCTTGGATTCCACATCTTCAGATTCATGGTTGAGAGTCCAGTGATGCAGTCACCCCTTCTCTACATTTATTCCTTCATCCTCCAATGTTTCACCTCAACAAACAGGCACTGCAAGTAGAGCAAATCGAAGTTGACGAAGTAGAATTCGATCCAAATTTCAGGAAAAATGTGATTCGTCCCAAAGTTGAATTTCCTCGCGCTTCGTGGAAACTAATTGCATTTTTTCTAAAATGGCTGCTGCACGTGTTAGAGCGAAGATTTAAGAAGCCCTGAAACGATGGATCACCCATAATGCCATGCATGCAACCAATCAGCAAATAGCCAGCCCCTGTGATGTCACAGCCCTATAAATAGCCTCCTCATGCTTGGTCTGGTCTTAGTGTAAAGCCTGGTCTGGTCTGGTCTGGTCTTAGTGTAAAGCCTGGTCTGGTCTGGTCTGGTCTTAGTGTAAAGCCTGGTCTGGTCTGGTCTTAGTGTAAAGCCAGGGTAATAGGAGCTATTCTATTGCACCTTACTGCACTAATTGGGTTACTAAATGTGATCTATTACTACACATTTAGGTTGTTTTCATTCTTTAAAACATCAGTAATTCCAGTAATCCTTCATTTTGTTATTAGGTTTAAAGTGCTGTCTGATACAAGCAGTTTTGGGGTGTATTTAGTTGATATAGAACTTCCATTCTTCCTTGCTTCTGGGGTTAAATCGCGGCCTAATACTATTGCTCTTTTACCCTTGTGGTTTCTTTTAATTTACAGTATGTCGGTGTAATATGTCTCCAAATGTAAAATACTTATGTATGAAAAATATATGAACCTGATTTGGTAATCCTCTCTAAATCGAGTGTATGCTTATTTGGAGTAAAGAACACCAGGAGGACTCATCACCAGGATTCACCAAAAGTTATATAAAGAATGAATAATGCGATTTATTTTCAGTCTTCATAAGAGTTGATTACTTACAGAAATAGTTTAGGAAAAGTCTTAATCTATTGTCCATGAGTGAATGTTGGTAGTCCTTGAAGTATCATTGTTGAAGGTCAGGAATCCTCTTCTCAAGGCTCCATGTGTCTTCATCTCTATCCATTGTAAAACAACCCCCAACAGTGTGAGAGTGAGTGTAAGAAGACCACCCCTTGTCTGTCCCTGTCAGTCATTTATACCATAGATAAAGGCGTGTCTTTACTAATGTATGGGTTTATACATTGTCATATATGATAGACTTCAAATATAGTTCTTGACGTTCCCATGCAGACCTCCCATTGCCAAGTGTATTACTATAGATGGTGTGTAATGTGTAATGTAATACATACTTTATATTCAATATCAATTAATATTATATCACATATTATTTAACATTTTCCCGTCTTGAGGATGAGATAATCTTTTCGAACCCACAACCTCAAATTTCACAATTATCTTGGACTCTTTATTTTTATTTTTTTATTTAGAAATTAATTAATTGTCCATCAATTATTTATTAATAATATTTGCTGAACATATGCTAAACTCTGACTGAATACCAATGAAATAAATTTAGGAACTAATCTAATATCTTATTGGGCATCTTTTTCTCTTCATCATCTTCCTCAGGTCTCATCATGATCTTGATACTGTAATTTCACTTCTAAAGTCTTAAATCTGAATCACATAAAGTCTATGATAGGACTGATAGAAATGGATGTAGATGATGTGCAGTCCTAAATTGAATTGTATCATATTTTCCAATGATGTTCATGTACAAGATTTATCACCTTTTACTATTTGTGGTGACACAGCTTTCCTGGACAGAGCTTTTAACTTACATACCAGGAATTCCTTGGTCTTCTTCAGAAGCGTCTGTGAACAGCTGTGACTTCTTTGTCATTCCCCTTCTTTCTCACCAGGTTTAACATGCTAGAACATTCTAAGGAATTTAGAGTAACTGTCCGTTCAGCCTCATATGAAGAATTTCACGCTCTCAGCCTGATTGTTGACAATCAAGTAAAATGAATGTAGTCCTTTAACTGAGCTTTGAACTTTAGTATCACAAGTAGCAGATTCCAGAACTTCACAGAGGTGTTTATGGCAATCCAATGGAAGAGCTTTTTTTTCGTCAGAAAAAACAAACACCCAAGGTGCTAAAATATCTCACTTCTGAAAACCCTAAGGCCTCTTTCAGACGGGCGAGATTTCCGCGCGGATGCAATGCGTGAGGTGAACACATTGCACCCGCACTGAATCCGGAGCCATTCACTTCTATGGGGCTGTTCACATGAGCGGTGATTTTCACGCATCGCTTGTGCGTTGCATGAAAATCGCAGCATGCTCTACTTTGTGCGTTTTTCAAGCAACGCAGGCCCCATAGAAATGAATGGGGCTGTGTGAAAATCGCAAGCATCCGCAAGCAAGTGCGTATTCGGTGCGATTTTCACGCATGGTTGCTAGGAGATAATCGGGATGGGGACCCGATCATTATATTATTTTCCCTTATAACATGGTTATAAGGGAAAATAATAGCATTCGTAATACAGAATGCATACTAAATTAGGGCTGGAGGGGTTAAAAAAAAATTAAAATAATTTAACTCACCTTAATCCACTTGTTCGCGCAGCCCAGCATCTCTTCTTTCTTCTTCTTTGCTGTACAGGAGAAAAATTACCTGTGGTGACGTCACTGCGCTCATCGCATGGTCCGTCACATGATCTATCACCATGCACCCGGGACGCATCCGGAGCCAAAACGTGAAAGAGGCCTAACTATTCTAACTCTAAATCACTTACTGAAGCTCTTCAGCACTTGCTCGTCTTGAGCTCAATTCTCCATTTTGGATGCCAGTCCTTCTGTCACATACCACCTTTCTGTGTGGAGAGAACTTTCTTTCTATGAACTTTACCTCTGGATTTGTCAATGGACAGGTCTGCTTCAGGTGCTCTTCACCCTTGTCTTGGGTCATTCTCCAGAGCCCCTTATCTTCACACCTTTCCCAGAATATAACACAGATTTCTTTACCTCCAAATCTTTTCCTGGGACTCTGTGCACATCAGTCTTTATGTTTATAGACTTCATGAATATCACAGTCTCTAAAAAACATTACGTTTCCTGTTGACTTTAGTCTTGATTGAAGATATTTGCTTCTTTCCTATTACTACGCCAAAGTTAGTGAGTATAGCTAACCTATAGTATCACAGTGTACCATACCATTCATTTATTACCATATTATATTTCAACAAAATATCGATGTTTATATACACTGCTCAAAAAAATAAAGGGAACACTTAAACAACACAATGTAACTCCAAGTCAATCACACTTCTGTGAAATCAAACTGTCCACTTAGGAAGCAACACTGAGTAACAATCAATTTCACATGCTGTTGTGCAAATGGGATAGACAACAGGTGGAAATTATAGGCAATTAGCAAGACACCCCCAATAAAGGAGTGGTTCTGCAGGTGGTGACCACAGACCACTTCTCAGTTCCTATGCTTCCTGGCTGATGTTTTGGTCACTTTTGAATGCTGGCGGTGCTTTCACTCTAGTGGTAGCATGAGACGGAGTCTACAACCCACACAAGTGGCTCAGGTAGTGCAGCTTATCCAGGATGGCACATCAATGCGAGCTGTGGCAAGAAGGTTTGCTGTGTCTGTCAGCGTAGTGTCTAGAGCATGGAGGCGCTACCAGGAGACAGGCCAGTACATCAGGAGACGTGGAGGAGGCCGTAGGAGGGCAACAACCCAGCAGCAGGACCACTACCTCCGCCTTTGTGCAAGGAGGAACAGGAGGAGCACTGCCAGAGCCCTGCAAAATGACCTCCAGCAGGCCACAAATGTGCATGTGTCTGCTCAAACGGTCAGAAACAGACTCCATGAGGGTGATATGAGGGCCCGACGTCCACAGGTGGGGGTTGTGCTTACAGCCCAACACCGTGCAGGACGTTTGGCATTTGCCAGAGAACACCAAGATTGGCAAATTCGCCACTGGCGCCCTGTGCTCTTCACAGATGAAAGCAGGTTCACACTGAGGACATGTGACAGACGTGACAGAGTCTTGAGACGCAGTGGAGAACGTTCTGCTGCCTGAAACATCCTCCAGCATGACCGGTTTGGCATTGGGTCAGTAATGGTGTGCGGTGGCATTTCTTTGGAGGGCCGCACAGCCCTCCATGTGCTCGCCAGAGGTAGCCTGACTGCCATTAGGTACCGAGATGAGATCCTCAGACCCCTTGTGAGACCATATGCTGGTGCGGTTGGCCTTGGGTTCCTCCTAATGCAAGACAATGCTAGACCTCGTGTGGCTGGAGTGTGTCAGCAGTTCCTGCAAGACGAAGGCATTGATGCTATGGACTGGCCCGCCCGTTCCCCAGACCTGAATCCAATTGAGCACATCTGGGACATCATGTCTCGCTCTATCCACCAACGTCACGTTGCACCACAGACTGTCCAGGAGTTGGCAGATGCTTTAGTCCAGGTCTGGGAGGAGATCCCTCAGGAGACCGTCCGCCACCTCATCAGGAGCATGCACAGGCGTTGTAGGGAGGTCATACAGGCACATGGAGGCCACACACACTACTCAGCCTCATTTTGACTTGTTTTAAGGACATTACATCAAAGTTGGATCAGCCTATAGTGTGTTTTTCCACTTTAATTTTGAGTGTGACTCCAAATCCAGACCTCCGTGGGTTGAAAAATTTGATTTCCATTTTTTTATTTTTGTGTGATTTTGTTGTCAGCACATTCAACTATGTAAAGAACAAAGTATTTCAGAAGAATATTAAATTAACTCAGATATAGGATGTGGTATTTTTGTGTTCCCTTTATTTTTTTGAGCAGTGTATTATTGAAAATATTATCCTAATACAAAATCCTTTATGTAAGTGTAGCCTTTTTATCTTTATTCCTTCAGTCATATATTTGTGTATGTTTGTGGAATTTTTATAAATAAAAATTATATTGATTAATTTAATTGACCACACAAAATATTTCTTTCTACAGTAAAACCAAATCTTTACCTTTTTTTAATAAAGTAATATTCTGCATGAGATATGATATATTACTCTATTAAATATCATTGTATTCTTCTTCTTTAAAATATAACTGTAAATACAAACCTTTTGTTTAGAAAAGCAACAAATATGAACATACTCCCTATAGCTGGAATGCTTTCCAATATAGTTTTCCTTTATATTTGAATAACCATTAATGAGTTTCAATTCCTATCACTGATCCAGTTTTAACTCCTTTTATATTTGTAAGCTCTCTAAAATACATTATCCCAAATAACAATTACAGTAACTCCATGATCACCATGTAGTCCATGTATGTCATACTCACATATCCTGATTAGATGATTCATACAAATGTATAATAGATAACTACATAATATTTCATTATACCCTTGTATTTGCATACTTTCTTCCATATAACAATACTTATTGACTCAAATTAACTAAATTTGACTATTATTCTTAGACTTTAACTCTTGAGAGACATGAGTCTGCCTTGACCATCTGTTACCATGACTCCTGTATAAACAAAGCATGAGTGCTTTACCAGAAAGTAGGAATCTTGAAAACCTTACAAATGTTCAGTTTGAGGATATATATATATACACATCAAGACCAATATATTACTATCATGCATAATATATATCATATCTTCCTATATATGGGGATATAGTTCTGTATATAAGGATATAGTTGTGTGTGTGTAATATCAATAATAAATCATCAGTATAAATAAATAAAACCACTTTTGAAAACGAAAATAAAACAAACTTATAGAAAGTAAATCCCATAAAAATATTACCATGAAACATTTGTATATTAAATTGGAAAAATGTACCTAGGAATCTTTATCATTCTATATACTGGATCATCCAATATTTAACTTAATATAACTTATAATTTTATAGAACATTTAACCTGTAACAATAGGATCAAGTGTCTTCTTGGACATATGTGTCACGTTACTATTATAAGGCCTCAAAATTATCCTTATTCTTAACACAATTTAGACAAATTTCCTTTATCTCATTTCCAGTATAAATGTCAGATATATAATCAGGGCTTTTTTTCTCAGAGAAAAGGTGGTGGAACTCACCCCCCCTCCCCTGGCCACGCCCCTACCCACCCCTAGGACCGCCCCCTAAAACGGCCCCTTTAGAGAACAGGGATGCAAGTAAAATTGCCAGTGACGGTCGTGACAGCCAGGCTGCCAGTGCCCGCGGCAGTGGCGACTCTAGGAACAATATATAGGGGGGCAGAAAGATACCACAGTCAAAAATGGGGGGGCAAAAACAAAATAAGTATATATAAATAAGATTACAAAATACGAGAGAATTGCGGTCTGCAGGGATACATTTATAATAAAACAATTTACTTACTAAAGAAGCTGTTCAGTCGTCTGCGGTGCCGTCCTCTGCTCGCTTCCGCGGATTCTTTCCCCTTCTTTCTGTCTCTTGTCAGTGCGCAGGCGCAGTGTTATGGGGGATCTGTGGAAGACACACTGTTATGGGGGCATCTGTGGATGACACATTATGCCTCTCATTAGCCCTAATTATGTCTCTTATCACCCCCATATCAGCCCCCATGCCTCTCATTAGCCCCCATATCAGCCGTTAGGCCTCATTAGCCCCCATTATAAGCCATTATGCCTCATTAGCCCCCATTATAAGCAATTAGGCCTCATTAGCCCACATTATGCCTTTTATTAGCCCCCATTATGCCTAATTAGCCCCCATTATGTCTCTAATTAGCCCCCATTATGCCTCATTAGCCCCCATATGCGTCTATAAGTCTAATTAGCCCCCATTGTGTCTCTAATTAGCCCCCATGATGCCTCTCATTAGCCCCCATTATGCATCATTAGCCCCATATGCCTCATTATCCCCCATATGCATCTAATTAGCCCCATATGCCTCCAATTAGCCCCATCTGCCTCCAATTAGCCCCCATAGCCCCCATATGCCTCCAATTAGCCCCCTTATGCCTCCAATTAGCCCCCATATGCCTCCAATTAGCCCCCATAGCCCCCATATGCCTCCAATTAGCCCCCATATGCCTCCAATTAGCCCCCATAGCCCCCATATGCCTCCAATTAGCCCCCATATGCCTCCAATTAGCCCCCATATGCCTCTAATTAGCCCCCATATGCCTCCAATTAGCCCCCATATGCCTCCAATTAGCCCCCATTATCCCCCAGCAGCCACATTTTTTATAAAATAAAAAAACACTTGCCTCTCCTGCTCCTGGACGGACGCCACCTGCAATTTTCTTTCTCCTCAGTCGACTGTGCTCTGAACTGGCGCGCACAGCGTGAGGTCACAGAGCGCCCTGCACAGCCGACAGCCGAGGACCAGGAAGTGGTAAGTACAGAGCGTTCACCACTTCCTGGTCCTTCGGTACACTAATGAGCGCTTCCATAATGGAAGCGCTCATTAGTATTCACCTGGGAGAATCAGCGGGGGGAACCCGGGGGGGCAAAGAACAACATAGGGGGGGCGATTGCCCCCCTCACCCCCTCTAGCGACACCACAAGCAGCGGGCCGGCTGGGCCCAGTAACTAAAGGGGGACGGGGCGAGTCTGCGAAAATAGGTGGCGTAACGCCGTTCCGGCGCTTTCCGCCATAAAAAAAGCCCTGTATATAATTGTCAACACAAATAATGAAATATGTTGTATAATCCTACAATATAGCTGTCAAGTCATTATAAATAATTGACCATATTTTAACTTACAATGTATTCATTTCTAACTCATATTTTATGCTCAGTCTTAGAATAGCATTCATACTCACATGGCACCTACTCACATGACACAGCAGCTGCTTACATCACTCTTACATCATCACATGCTCATATAGCCAATTAACTTCAATTAATAAAATGATGTAATAGAACCCATACGTATGTATATTTTGTAATGCACATTAAAAAAGAAATTTCAGTTATAAACCTGAAATACTTCATTTGTGGACCTCAAATAGAAACTATTTAGTATTTTGCATAAACTTAGGAAAGATGGCTCCATAGATTAGGGGTTAAAGTGCTGGTCTTGTAAACCAGGGGTTGTGAGTTCAAATATCGCTGGCACCTTCACAACTGTTTTTTTTTGTCTGTTAATATTTGTACTATTGCTTGCTTGTACATGAAACCCCAGTTGCATTGATTTGTGCCCCCAGAACAGTAAAATAACCAAATCATGACATATATGCCATCAGCCACCCATCATAAATCTACCCCCATCATCTCATTTATCATTCATCTCTCTATCTATCCTGAATTATGCAAAAGCAGACCTGTCATATTTATATGATAACGGAAAGCATATTTCATATGATAAATTGCGCCAAAATGTTCTTCGCTTACTAAACGGAATAAGTAATAGTACAAATATTAACAGATAGAGTTGAGCGAACACCTAGATGTTCGGGTTCGGGGAGTTTGTCCGAACTTTAAAAAAAAGTTTGGGTTCGGGACCAGAACTTGATCCGAACTTGGACCCAAACCCGAACCCCATTGAAGTCAATGGGGACCCGAACTTCACTTTATTATTTTCCGTTATAACATGGTTATAACGGAAAATAATAGTATTTGATTTTTCAGATCTGAGTTTTCACGATTGTGAAAACTCGGATCCGACAGTATATTCTAACACAGAGGCGTTCCCATGGTGATGGGGACGCTTCAAGTTAGAATATACTAAGAACTGTGTACATAACTGCCCCCTGCTGCCTGGCAGCACCCGATCTCTTACAAGGGACTGTGATCCGCACAATTAACCCCTCAGGTGCCGCAACTGAGGTGTTAATTGTGCGGATCTCAGCCCCCTGTAAGAGATCGGGTGCTGCCAGGCAGCAGGGGCCAGAACCCCTCCCTCCCCAGTATTAAAATCATTGATGGCCAGTGCGGCCCCCCACCCCCACCCCCCCTATTAAAATAATTGGTGGTTAGTGCGGCATTTAAACTAGGAAAGGGGGGCAAAAGAGTGATAATCCAGCAGTCCAACTGCCCCCCGGAACAATGCCAGAAGATGCCAGTAGCACAAAGGTTAAGAAATGACAAGCTCAAATTCTTGTCTACAAATGCTCGCAGTTTAGGGAATAAGATCAATGAACTTGAGGCTATAATGGCATCTGAGAATATAGATGTAGTGGCTGTTACTGAGACGTGGTTCAATGGGAGTAATGACTGGGATATAACAATACCAGGGTTTTCTCTATACAGGAAAGACAGAGAAGGCAAGAAGGGGGAGGGGTGGCCTGTATGTGAAAGATAGCATAAAATCTAATTTGATACAAGTTAGCGAGAACAATTTAGAGTCAGTTTGGGTTACCTTGCAACTTGATAATCATAAGGTAACTCGTGTAGGTTTGATATATAGACCAACTAGCCAAGTCAAAGAATTAGATGATCTACTAGTTGAGGAAATAGCTAAAATGACCTTAAAGGGGGAAGTTATCATTATGGGCGACTTCAATCTTCCTGATGTAAACTGGAAAATCAAAATAGCTAGTTCTGCCAGGAGTACAGATATTCTAAATTCCCTACTGGGATTATCTCTACTGTACAACAAGTAGTTGAGGAGCCAACCCGGAAGGAGGCCATTTTAGATTTAGTATTCACAAATGGGAATTTGGTATCTGATATTACTGTAGGGAAAAGCTTGGGATCTAGTGATCACCAGTCAGTGTGGTTTACTATAAGTACAGTGACTGAGTGACACCACACAAAAACAAAAGTTTTAGATTTTAGAAAAACTGACTTTTCTAAAATTAGATTAGTGGTATACGAGTCCCTATCAGATTGGAACAGTTTCATTGGAGTCTAGGAGAAATGGGACTACTTAAAAGTGGCACTATTGAAGGCAACAGAAAATTGCATTAGGCTTGTCAGTAAAAGCAAAAAAAGGAAGAGACCACTGTGGTAGAAGTGGCCAAAATGATTAAAAACAAGAATATAGCATTTAGGAATAATAATTAAAAAAAAACGAGGATGACAGGCAAATTTACAAGATTAGGCAGAGAGAGGCCAAACAAGTTATAAGAGCTTCTAAAGCACAGGCAGAAGAGAAATTAGCTCAGTCAGGGGAAAAAGGCAATAAGGCATTCTTCAGATACATAAATGAAAAAAGGAAACTAAAACAAGGAATTACAAAATTAAAAACTAAAGAAGGAAGGTATATGGAAGAAGATAAAGAACTAGCTGACTGCCTCAATGAATACTTCTGTTCAGTTTTTACAAAGGAAAATGAAGGAAAAGGACCTCAGTTAGAAAAGAAGACTAATGATTCTTTAGATGCATGTGTCTTTACAGAGGAAGAGGTTCTAAGTCAGCTGTCTAAAATCAATACAAATAAGTCACAGGGGCCTGATGGGATACACCCAAAGCTATTAAAAGAGCTCAGCGGTGAACTAGCAAACCATTAACAGATTTATTTAACCAATCACTGGCAACAGGAGTCGTCCCAGAAGATTGGAAATTAGCAAATGTTGTGCCCATTCACAAGAAAGGTAGTAGGGAAGAATCGGGCAACTATAGGCCAGTAAGCCTGACATCAATAGTGGGGAAATTAATGGAAACCATACTTAAGGAGAGGATTGTGGAACATCTAAAATCCCATGGATTGAAAGATGAAAAACAGCATGGGCTTACTTCAGGGAGATCATGTCAAACTAATCTTTTGGATTTTTTTGATTGGGTGATTAAAATAATAGATGGAGGAGGTGCAGTAGACATTGCTTATCTAGACTTTAGTAAGGCTTTTGATACTGTCCCACATAGAAGGCTTATTAATAATGCAGTCTTTGGGTTTGGACTCCCATATTGTTGAATGGATTAGGCAGTGGCTGAGGGACAGGCAACAGAGGGTTGTAGTCAATGGAGTATATTCAGACCATAGTTTTGTTACCAGTGGGGTACCTCAGGGATCTGTTCTGGGACCCATATTGTTTAATATCTTTATCAGCGAAATTTCAGAAGGCCTCGATGGTAAGGTGTGTCTTTTTGCTGATGACACAGATATTTGTAACAGGTTTGATGTTCCTGGAGGGATACACCAAATGGAAAAGGATTTTGGAAAACTAGAGGAATGGTCAAAAATCTGGCAACTAAAATTTAATGTTGATAAGTGCAAGATAATGCACCTGGGGCGTAAAAACCCAAGAGCAGAATATAAAATCAATGATACAATCCTAACCTCAGTATCTGAGGAAATGGATTTAGGGTTCATTATTTCAGAAGACTTAAAGGTAGGCAGACAATGTCATAGAGCAGCAGGAGATGCTAGCAGAATGCTGGGGTGTATAGGGAGAGGCATTACCAGTAGACAGAGGGGGGTGCTCATGCCGCTCTACAGAGCACTAGTGAGACCTCATCTGGAGTATTGTGCTCAGTACTGGAGACCATATCTCCAGAAGGATATTGATACTTTGGAGAGAGTTCAGAGAAGAGCTACTAAACTGGTACATGGATTGCAGGATAAAACTTACCAGGAAAGATTAAAGGACCTTAACATGTATAGCTTGGAAGAAAGACGAGACAGAGGGGATATGATAGAAACTTTTAAATACATAAACGGAATCAACAAGGTAAAAGAGGAGAGAAGATTTAAAAGAAGAAAAACTGCTACAAGAAGACATAGTTTTAAATTAGAGGGGCAAAGGTTTAAAAGTAATAACAGGAAGTATTACTTTACTGAGAGAGTAGTGGATGCATGGAATGCATGGAATAGCCTTTCTGCAGAAGTGGTAGCTGCAAATACAGTGGAGGAGTTTAAGCATGCATGGGATAGTCATAAGGCCATCCTTCATATAAGATAGGGCCAGGGGCTATCCATAGTACTCAGTATATTGGGCAGACTAGATGGGCCAAATGGTTCTTATCTGCCGACACATTCTATGTTTCTATGTTTCTATCTACCAACATCTCATCTAATACCGTTTACCATTCTACAATCAACATATCAACCAGCAAATCCACCCGTCCTCAGTGGATGGTGACCTGGGGCCTCATTGGTTCACATATAGAACTGGACTAAGCAAGTTTATTTTCTTAGTTTTCAATTTTGTTTCAGTCAGTTTTATTATACCCTTAGGCTATATTCACACCAGCGTTTTTACTAGATCCGGCAGGGTTTAGCAAAAATGCTTCCATTACTGATAATACAACCGTCTGCTTCCGTTATGAACGGATCCGGTTTTATTATCTCTACCATACCCAAGATGGATCCGTCAAGAACTCTATTGAAAGTCAATGGGGGACGGAACCGTTTTCTATTGTGGCATATTGTGGCAGAGAAAACTGATTCGTCCCAATTGACTTGCAATGGGGGTCATGCCAAATCCGTCTGGCTCCGCATCCCAGGACGGAAAGTCATGAGTCATGAACAGCGCCATCTATTGGTTTCATAGTCTCATGACAAGATTATTACAGTAGTGTAGCCTTTTGCATGGAAAATTTGTGATGAAAATTCACGATTAAAATATTTGCTATCTACACTACTCATGAACAGCGCCATCTATTGGTTTCATAGTCTTGTCATAAGACTATAAAACCAATAGATGGCGCTGTTCATGAGTCATTACTAGTGATGAGCGGCAGGGGCAATATTCGAATTTGTGATATTTCGCGAATATTTGGGCGAATATTCACCATATATTCGTTATCTCTAGTCATTATTTTCTTGATTGTGATAAAAATTTGCATTACGAAAATTCACACTACTTCTGCAAGATATTGCAGCCTTCTCATTGGACCACAAGCTATAAGCAGGGTGGGATCATGTGTACTGATTAAGAAAAAATCTTGAATATATTAGAAATTACGAATATATATCACTATATTCTAAATATTTGCAAATTCTCGAAGTGCCGAAATTCGCAATAAAAATTCACAATTCAAATATTCGTGATTAACACTAGTCATTACAAGCAGGGCAATAGTCCTCAGATACACTCTAGCAAGCTTATTTTACCACAGATAAAGTGCTAGAAGATGTGTGAATGTTAGCAGTAATCCGATATACACCTCATTGTTAGCGCAGGCTATTATAGGCTGAGTGCTACACGGTGTGTGGACTCTGTTGAGCAGTGTGCCCCACTTACTAGTGCCCCAACAAGATAAACAGCGCCATCTATTGGTTTCATAGTCCTATGACAAGACTATTACTCTTGTCATAAGACTATGAAACCAATAGATGGCGCTGTTCATGAGTAGTGTAGATTGCAAATTTTCCATGCAAATGTTTTTTCAGCTGAAAAACAAGGCAGATTCTGCTTATTTGCATGTCTTTCCCATATGCCCATGTTTATGCAAATGAGTTTTTACATGACAAAACTGTATAGAAAGGTTATTGAATATTATGTTAGGACAATTAGAAAACTTTTTGTCATCCTAATGATATTGATCTAGGTGTGCAGGTCCACCCAAGCCATCCAACATATCTGAAGTAACTTTGAGGCTTACTGGCTCTCAGTCAGATGAGAGCTGGTATGGAATGTCTAATATTGCACAAGGCTGCCATTGTAAGGTATGCTGACTAAGCCTGTTATCAGTCTCATGGATAGATTGTTGGCTTGCACATACCTGGCTTTTGGCATATAGCCTTTGTGTGGTTGTCTATTGTATGTCATAGATAATAGGAGTCCAAGACGCATCCAACTATCCTCTTAATGCTGTTTCCAAACCATTTTGATGGGGTTTCCATCAATTTCTAACCTTTTTTTAGTGAACCAGACACCCTCTTCTCTTATGAGCTGGGGGTGCCTGGGGTTCTCCCATTGACTTCCGCTGTGCTCGGTAGAGCGCACGAGCATACCGATATGTTTGGCCAGAGCACCCGAGCACACAAGCACTTTGGTGCTCGATCACACTAATAAGTACTGTACAAAAAGCTTAAAGACTTAGAACAAGCTAATCAAGCGTCCCCTACTATACAACTTGCCAACAACCTTAAAACTACCAGACATGAGATATACCTTCTTATGCAAAATAATTTTAAATGCCATCTCAGACAATCTAAGGCTCAGTTTTACAGACAAGGAAATAAGGCCTCTAAATTACTAGCCCATAGAATTAAAACAAGAGCGGCACACTCAAGAATTCCCTGTTCATGGTCTCTCCAGAAAACGAAAGTAATGATTCTGTACCCTCAAAACATTGCTGATGAGTTTGCTAATTACTACACCTGAAATGATTCATATTCATATCAACCAACTCTTTCAGACATTAATAACCTACTTCAAAATATCTCTCTTTCCCAAGTCTCACAAAAACAATTGGGCACTCTAAAAGCAAAAATATCCCTCCCGGAGATCTTGAATACAATTTCCTCACTAAAAATCAATAAATCCCCAGTAATTCAAAACATTATCCCATATTTTAGCCCCCCATCTGTTAACATGTTTTCACAATATAATACATCTGAACAAAATCCCTTCAGAGATGCTCCAAGAAATTATCATGACCCTACCTAAACTAGGGAAGAAACCTGACACTCCAGCAAACTTTAGGCCCATTTCCCTTTTGAACACAGACCTTAAAATATTCGCCAAAATACTCGTTAACAGATTAGCAGACATATTACCTTCTCTAATTTGATATGATCAGGTGGGATTCGTCAAAAGCTGTCAGACCTCAGACGGCATTAGGCGCTTCCTAGACCTGATTGAAATAGCCCACACTTGTAGAATGCCTTCTGTGCTCTTATCTCTTTATGCGGAGAAGGCGTCCAACAGAGTCCATTGGGGAATTCTGGGGGCAGTGATAAAGAGATTTGAGATCTCTGGACCCTTTTTAACTGGATTGCTATTCTTATACTCTACCACTCACGCTTATGTATACTCTTCTGGATTTAAGTCTCGTTCCTTCCCCATCAGTAATGGCACTAGACAAGGCTGTCCGCTCTCTCACCTCATATTTGCCCTAATAATGGAACCCTTAGCTCAGCATGTCAGATCCTCAGGTCTCAGATCTCTCAGTTTCAGGGAGGGATCATCGAATAGGTTTATTCGCAGATGATGTCCTTCTTATATTATCAAATCCTACTGAATCCTAACGAGCCACAAACATTGTCTTAACAGATTTTTCTAAGGCATCTTATTACAAGATTATTCCAGCAAATCACAAATTTTAAACTCGGTAACCCTTCCGAGAATTGTTAAAATCCTTTAAACAAGAGTTCCAATACAAATGAGTAGAGCATTCCCTACCATATCTGGGAATGAAACTCACTGCTTCTCCCCTCAATGTATTAGAAGCTAATTATACCCCTTTAATCCAGGACATTAAAAATACCTTAAGCAAATTAGAAACGCAAGGCATCTCCTGGTTAGGAAAGATTGCAGTGGTCAAGATGAACATCTTACCCAAAATCCTATATCACTTTAGAAATAAACCAGTTATAGTACCTACTTCATATCTTACAAGACTACAAAAGATTATTTTACATTTTATTTGGGGTGGGAAAATACATAGGGTCAACTCAGATATCCTTTTTTTCTAGGAGTGAGGGAGGCTTGAGTTGTCCCTCACGTATTCAATATTATAGGGCTACAATAATACAGCAACTGAAATGCCTTTGGCATGAGGATACATCAAAAGCATGGATCCCAATAGAAAAGCAGTTCCTAGGTAAACATCCACTTAAGGATCTCCTTATCTTCAAATATCTACTCAACTCACACATCAGCTGCACCCTCTCCAGTATAAAATCTATAATGGTGGTGTGGGACCCAGTTACTATTAAACATAAACTTTTATCCATACATCATCGGCAATCGCCCATTTCAATCGAAGCCTCTATTCCTGACTTATATTTATCTGAATGGAAAGAGTAAGGTCTTTTTACATTAGGGGATTTATATCTCAATGAAACATTTATGTCCTTCTCGCAATTATCAGGTTCTTACAGCCTTTCTGCCAGGGACTTTTATAAATATCTTTAAGTTAGACATGCGTTAGCAGATCTCTCACTATCTTCTACAGACACACTTCAGGCCACTCAAGTGCCGGCCCAGACTTCCTTCACTAAATGGCTTCTCAAGAACTCTCCCAATGTTAAGGGGATTTCCACAGTATATAAGATTCTCACATCTTCTATGGGTGATCCCTTATTGAAGATTAAATCTCAATGGTCAAATGACCTATCTACTAACATCTCAGATAAGCAATGGTCTCAATCTTTTGAAATCTTACCGTCTGTTTTTCAATGTATTATCCGCTTTGAGACGTCTAGGAAAATCCCATACAGATGGTACTTCTATACTTCCAAAATATATAGATATCACGGTCCCTCCCATGACATGAGGGTATCTGACACTCTCTCTGTTTTCTCGTTTCAGTGTTGTGTTTGGTAGTGACCACACCTCTTGTCTGGTGCAGCTGATGGTCATTACTGAGGCTATTTAGTTCTGACTCACACTGCTTACTTTGCGGTTGATATTTCCTGCTGGAGTTGGTTGAGCTGGTGTGTTGTCCCTTTGGATCTCCTGATCCTCCATTCTGCTTTAAGCTAAGTGCATTTTGTCTTGCATTTTGTTATTCGCTTGTATGTGTTGTCGTCTAGGCCTAGGAGACGCTGGTTTCTCATCTGGGGAGGAACCAGTAGTCTCATTCCCTGCCACCATTCCTAGGGACTTCCAGGGTCTTCAGGGCCTAGGTTCCGGTGTATGACTATTTCCACCTTTAGGGTCTACTCATACTGGCAGGAGTCAGGGAGAGGTCTAGGGATTCCTAGGAGGTCACCATCCCTCTCCCTTAGCTTTGAGGCCTAGACTCCGGTCTATTCCTTCTGTGTGTCATTTGGTGTCATCCCCTCCCCATTACCCGTAACAATAGATTGTTTCCAAACACTTCACCTCTGTGCTGGAGATGTGAGAATTCTCCTTATTTCATTTTTGGGACTGTCCTCCGGGAAAATCATTATGGTCCCGGGTCTTTCACATTGTCTCTAATATTTGTGGTATTTCGATACCACCATCCCCTCTGCTAGCTCTCCTTTTCATTGACTTAGATGTTTTCCCATATATTTTTAGAACAGTGATTAGCCATTCCTGTATAGTCTCCAGTCAATTTATAGCAAGTCACTGGAAAACTAAATCCCTTCCATCTCTAACAAGATTATTAAATGATTACAGGATAATTGTTGGTATGAGGGAGATGCAGCTGCTGCTTTTCATAGCAAGGATAAGTTCTATAAACAATGGGATATTTGTCTCACCAGTTCTTATCATTTACCAACTACACCATTTAATCTCCTGGTGATATAGCATGTTACTTTACATGAGGATAGTCCCTTTTGTGGAGCTTTTCCTCTCTACGCCAGGATGTCAGTGACATGGACCCATGACTCATGATTCAAGCTTAAGTTTAAATTTGCATATCCATATTTCACATTTATCTCTTGTACCACAATTCTTTTGTGTTAATCCACACATTTATGTACTTGACTCCCCCCCTTCCCCCGTTTTTATTTTACATTTGTACCGAACCGTGTAACATGCATCTTATCTATTATGGAAAATAAATAAATGTTTCATGTTTAAAAAAAAAGAAGAAGTAGCGGTACAGGAGTTCAAGGAGGCAGCAATAGCAGGCAGTCAGCATGGAGTGGGGGGGGGGAAATGCAATACTCAGCGGTGTGCCAATTTTTCATCAAGCCGCTGGAAGACATCAGCATGGCCATTTTCAGAATCAGTGGGCAAAAAGTGAAGCAAGGCCAGGATGCCAATGTTGGCACCACAGCCCTTCGTCAACTCATGCAGTGTCACCATAATGTGGCCTAGGAAAACCGTGGTGCTAGTCTAGTGCACAGCCTGAGGCAGCAACAACCAGTGGCCTGCACCCCTTTTCCTGCAGTCAAGGCTCCACCATCTCAGCAGAAGGGAGCTGTGTTTCCTTCTCATTATCTGCTGGTCCTGCTCCTCCTACTCTTCCTATCTTATTTTGTCAGCAATCGATCACAGAGGTGTTTGCAAAAAGACAAAAGTATGTGTTCACTCCTTTCCATGTGCTGAACTCTGCACCTTTAGAGAACTGATGGCTTGTGCTGTGCCAAGGCGGAGAGTGCAAAGCCGTCATTACTTCGCCAGCCTGCACACATATGTTGAACAGAAGGTGGGCCAGTCATTGAGCCTGTAGGTGTCTGCAGTAGTTCACTGCAGCGCCGATGTGTGGAGTACTTGTAACTATGGTCTAGGACAATATTTGTCCTTTATGGCCCACTGGGTAAATGTGGTTCCTGCCCAGCTACACCAGAAACTTGGTCCTCCACCTTGCCCTCAGCCTCCACTGCAGGCACAATTCGGAGTGCTCCTCTAGCATACCACATGTGCAGGGCAAGGCGGTGTCACACTGTTCTGCACCTAGTTAGCCTGGGGGCGAACTGAGTCACACAGGGGAGGAACTGCTCCACGCCCTCCATCAAGAAATCGAATTCTGGCTGTGTCCTTGCCTACTGAAAATCAGAACCATGGTCACCGACAATGGGTAGAACATTGTGTCTGCGCTGCCTCAAGGAGGACTGAGCCATGTGCTCTGCATGGCGCGCGTGTTGTAATCTGGTTGTAAAGCGGTTCCTGAAGTGTTTTACCCATCTGCAAGACATCCTGAAAATACCCAGGAAACTGTGCATAAACTTCAGCCATTCATACACTGCAAAGCACACCCTTCTTGAGCTGCAAAGGCAGAATAGTGTTCCCCAACATCGCCTCATATGCGACGTTTTTCAGCCGTTGGTACTCCACCCTACACATGTTGAACCAACTATATGAGCAGAGGAAGGCCATAAGAAATTTCTTGATGATACAGACGGACAGGAGCACGCCCCTGTGTAACTTTGACGTTAGCCAGTGGCAGCTCATGCGTGACACCTGCCATTTGCTCAGGCCCTTTGAGTGGGCCACTTTATTTGTCAGTCGCCAGGACTACTGAATGAAAAATGTCACTCCACTGCTTCATGTCCTGGAACAGATGCTGGTAAATTTGGCTGGCCAGGGGACAGGATACATGGCACCTACATCTCACAGCCATCTGAGCCCTGTGGGGGCTGGACTGGAGGAGGAGGACATTCACACACAAGCAATGTATGCATAAATGGGTGGTTATCCAGCACGAGTGACAGGAGAGGAAGAGCAGGAGGAGCTAGAGGGTGATGAGGAATACCAGGCAGATGAACTCGACACATTGTGGCAGTGTGCAGTGGAGATGGAGGCAGGGAGTCCCTACAAATCCATTGCGCAAATGGCCTGATGCATGCTCGGTTGCTTGCGTAGTGACAGATGAATTGTCACAATTCAACAGAGGGATGACTTCTGGCTTTCCACCATGTTAGACACTTGCTACTGGTCCAAAATGGGGGCCTGTTTTATACCTACTGAGAGGCAGGATAAACTGAACTACTATTGAGACATTCTATGTAGTCAGTTAGCCGCTGCCTATATGCGCCATTGCCCATCCTCACAAAGTTTTGAACGGGGGGGCTCTCTGCGCTCACGTTCCACTGCCATGCCTGCTGGAGGGGATTAGGGAGGCAGAAGCAGTACCAACTCCATCAGCAGAAACTTAAATCTAGAGACTCTGATGAGCACTTCTCTTCACCCGCTTAGTGAAGAAACCACCCACCACCACCAGCAAGACATGGAGCAGAACCTGAACCAGCAAGTGGTGGCATACTTGGACTGCACCCTGCCATTCCACATGGAAGATCCCCTGAACTACTGAGCAGTCAAACTTGATTTGTGGCTGCAACTGGCCGAGTTTGTCCTGGACAATCTTTCCTGCCTGGCCAGTAGAGTGGCATAAGAGTGGGTGTTTAGTTCGGCGGGGGGCATAGTTACCCCAAGAAGAACTCGCCTTTCCACCCAAAATTTGGAGAGACTGACCTTTGTGAAGATGAATCAGGTGTGGATCATCCAGGATTTCCACACGCCAGTGCCAGTGCCCAGATCATTCTGGGTGCCACACCCAAACTTTGACAAAAGTGACCCGTTTCTTCTGGCCACCTGCTTCAGCCACTATTCCGATGCTGCCACCCCCCTAATGCCACACACCTGCTGCCATGTGCTTCTACTGCCACCCACCATCTTTTGCTGCCACTGCTTTTGCAACCCCCCCTCCCCCACCCCCACCTCGCCACTCTGTGACTGGGACACTGTGTTAACTCCTCATGCTGTTGTCACTTCACCACTCTGTGACTGGGCCACTGTGTTGACCCCTCATGCTGTTGCCACCTCACTACTCTGTGACTGGGTCACTATGTTGAATTATCCGTTTTTTGGGGGTTGTTCTTATGACGGATGAGAAGAACGGCAAAATAAACAGTGACGTCAACACAAACAGCAGTAGGCTGACACCCTCTCCACTCTGTCAGGGGGGCATTACTTGTCTCAGCGTGTAACAGAACAGGTTCTATAGAAATCTATGTTGAATCAGCAGACGACGGTGTAAAAGGAGTGCGCTCTTTCACGCTATAGTAGGATCTTGAGCCTCTGCACATTTCTTTATACCTGACGCTAACATTGTAAGGCTGAGATCACACTGGAGTTATTTGGTCAGTTTTGGCCCCCGTGACTGCCCTAATAAGTGAAGTGTGCAGTGATTCTAAGAGCGACGCCTGTCATCTGCATGTCATACGGACTCACAGTATTATGTCACTACCACAGCAGACTCCCTATGCGTGTTACTGCAAGGCACAGTGTTCTACACCACTATACAGGCACAGTGCTCTACACCGCTATACAGGCACAGTGTTCTACACCCCTATACAGGCACAGTGTTCTACACCGCTATACAGGCACAGTGCTCTACACCACTAAACAGGCACAGTGTTCTACACCGCTATACAGGCACAGTGTTCTACACCGCTATACAGGCACAGTGTTCTACACCGCTATACAGGCACAGTGTTCTACACCGCTATACAGGCACAGTGTTCTACACCGCTATACAGGCACAGTGTTCTACACCGCTATACAGGCACAGTGTTCTACACCGCTATACAGGCACAGTGCTCTACACCTCTATACAGGTACAGTGTTCTACACCTCTATAAAGGCACAGTGTTCTACACCGCTATACAGGCACAGTGTTCTACACCGCTATACAGGCACAGTGTTCTACACCGCTGTACAGGCACAGTGTTCTACACCGCTATACAGGCACAGTGTTCTACACCGCTATACAGGCACAGTGTTCTACACCGATATACAGGCACAGTGTTCTACACCGCTATACAGGCACAGTGTTCTACACCGCTATACAGGCACAGTGTTCTACACCGATATACAGGCACAGTGTTCTACACCGCTATACAGGCACAGTGTTCTACACCGCTATACAGGCACAGTGTTCTACACCGCTATACAGGCACAGTGTTCTACACCGCTATACAGGCACAGTGTTCTACACCCCTATACAGGCACAGTGTTCTACACCGCTATACAGGCACAGTGTTCTACACCGCTATACAGGCACAGTGTTCTACACCACTATACAGGCATAGTGTTCTACACCACTATACAGGCACAGTGTTCTACACCACTATACAGGCACAGTGTTCTACACCACTATACAGGCACAGTGTTCTACACCGCAATACAGGCACAGTGTTCTACACCTCTATACAGGCACAGTGTTCTACACCGCTATACAGGCACAGTGTTCTACACCGCTATACAGGCACAGTACTCTACACCACTATACAGGCACAGTGCTCTACACCGCTGTACAGGCACAGTGTTCTACACTGCTATACAGGCACAGTGCTCTACACCGCTATACAGGCACAGTGTTCTACACCACTAGAAAGGCTCTCAGCAGACAGGAAATAGCTGTTTATTAACGCAATTCATCACAAATAAATTCGGATCAAATTAAATCTTTTTGGGAAATTTGGAAAACTGTCCAAATCGAATTTTTGAGAAATTCGCTCATCTCTACTTATAACCTGACCCTGCTTCACACTTCTCCACAACTTCTTCCCATACCTGTGTGGTGTGTTCCTTGGTTTTCATGATATGATGCTGTTTGATCACTAATGTTCACTAACAAACATCTGAGGCCTTCACAGAACAGCTGGCGTTATAGTGAGAAGACATTACACAGAGGTGGACTCTATTTACTAGGTGACTTCTGAAGGCAATTGGTCACTGGATTTTATTTAGGGGTATCAGAATACAGGGGGCTGAATACAAATGCACGCCACACCTTCCAGATTTTTATTTATTAAACATTTTGATAACTGTGTATCATTTTCTTTTCACTTTACACATACTTGCTACTTTATGTTGGTCTATCACATAAAATCCCAATAAAATACATTTAGGTTTGTCGGTGCAAAGGGAAAAAATTAGCAAAAGACCAAGGGGTATGAATACTTTTTTAAAGCACTGTAATCACCTCCAGCTCCTAATCAGGACATTTCTTGACTCCATGACTCAAGTGTCACAGAGATTTTTGGTCCTCTTGAGGTCTGAAGAATATGTGTAGATATGTGCATGTAGACATAGGCATCAGTGGCATGTATAATCTCTGCACCTCTTCTGGGAGTATCTGCAATATTTGGCAGTGGTTGGCAGGAACAGGGCTAACCACCCTGTTCCACTCCTACGTACTGTCAGAAGGAGGAGTTCCAGAGTAGAGATGTGGAGAAAGGAAACATATGCTTGAGCTCCTCCTCCAAGAGCCTGATATGATTTTTCTGTAAGACCCTTGCTCCAGGAAGATTGCCAAAGTCAATATACAGCTTTCCCAGAAGCCACATCAGATAAATATAGCAGAGTGACCAGCACGATTCAGCTTCACAGACCCTGCTACAGGTGAGGGAAAACCACCACCAAGAATAACCACCAAGCCATACTAACTTCAAATACAAAGGTATGGTATCAGCGCTGGAAAAAAAGAGACATGGGGCACAATCGAGTAATAAGTACCTGATTAGCTGGATGTAGGTTTGGAGATGCTTCTAGTATAGGTTCAATCTTCATAGCACTAAACAGTGCGAGGTGGATAGCAATTCTTCGTGCTCTACTTCAAAAAAGGCGCGCGCCGCTCCGGCCGGCAGCTGGCGCGCGCATGAAGGAGCGTGTTGGTAAGGGAATCCGGAGGCGTAGCGTGTGAAATCACAGCTGTCGTACGGATACTTCCGAGGACCAAAAACCAATCCTACGCGTTCCGAAGGATTGAATTGATTCAAGCCTGCATCACACAGTGGACAACTCTATCCACAAGTGCCTGCAAGTGCCATTAAATAGCCACGCAACCAGTCACCATACCTCCTCATCTGGTGCCAGAAACGGCACTTTGTACTTTATACTGCTGGATGCTAGCTATATTATGCACTAAGTAAAGAGAGACTTTAATACCTTTACTTCTGGCCTGATTCTTCAAACTACCTTTCCACTGCACCAATTCCCAGGGAGGAGCAGCCTGAGGGAAGACACCATGACACAGCACCTCATCAGGGCCACTACCACTCCAATTGTGGCATAAAAATGACACAAAATGTGCCATGTGCCATATGCCATATGTGCACCATAATTTGTGGATTTTTAAGCTTCTGAAAAGGGGCAGGGATTAATGGAAGTGACGGGGCTTCATTTGGCCTGCCATATTTGTTATAACTTTTGTCAGAAAGTGGTGGAAGTTATAGGTGAAGTCTGTGCCAGTCTGCTACTCACATAGACTTCAGTTTGTGCATACAGCAGGGCATAGATACACCTAATTTGTTAGGCGCATCTCACACCTGTGCAGGGAGATCAAAACTGGCCTTGGTAAATGTCCCTCATGGTGTCTATGTCCCAATAAGTACAAAAATTCAGTGATGGTCTTCATGGTTGATGTAGTTCTAGGTTGTAATTCGCTGAGGAAGGTTCACTTCTGATAAAAGGCCAGAAAACAGATGAACAAATGGTTAAATTCTTCAGTTCTGTTCCTTAAAAATAATCTGTTTTCTTATTTTTCTGCTGTTGGCCTCAGTCTCCCCAATGACTATTCTCCACCCGGAGATGCAGCCTGTGCTGCTCACAGCCTGGATATAAAGGAGGAGAAGTGGATTCTCACCCATAGACATGAACCCTTGACGCCTCAGTGTCAGTAAGTTGATTTACTTTTTTCACTGATAAGAACCAGTGCAGAACACTATGGGGGTCATAACTTTACTGGTTGACCTCATTCCAGGCCAGTCCAGGCTGGTGGGCTGATGTTGGTCACTTGACTGTTATTTCTCACCACAGAAGTGACCACCAATGAGCCCTTCAATGAGTGACTGTCCTGAGATGAGTGTTTTCTAGGTTCCTGAACCCTCTACAAGATATAATATACTGTACCATGCAATGCTCTGTATTCCACTATTGCTTTGAGCTTTGTTAGTATAGCGTTTAGTGCACAGTATAGATGATGGAGATGTGTGAGACCTTTGTGTGCCAGCTGCAGTTTTCATACATACCACAGATTGATCACCTTTTAATCCATGGAGGGTGAGATGAATGATTAGATTGTTTTACAGTACTCACTGTGTGGAAGAAACAGCTTGATCATTTTACAGTTTATGACATTTATGAAACCAAATATGTATAATTTAAAAATTTTCCCAATAGAGAAAAGTATTCTTTCACAGAAAAATTATGTTTTTGTATTAGTTTTTACCTGAGATCTTTTTATTTATATTTTATTCATCTTTTTAGAAAATTTTTAGTTCCACCATTGGACTTGGCCACATGATCCTGTATTGCAGTGTTTTATGTCAGTTGTAAACTTACGTCAATGCAAGGTTTTAGTTTTTCCTTTTCAGTAAATTAGCAAAGATTTCTAAATTTCTGTTTTCACTTTCTCTTATGGGGTATCAAGGGCAGAAGAATGGGAAAAATAAAAAACTTGGTTTCTCGATGCTCTGTTGACAGATGTTTATGCTATACAGTTCGTGACCACTCACGGTTGAGATGTGAACTGGAGCCTGGTGAGGGTTTTACTTACATATCGGACACAAGGATGGACACATCTGTACTATATATATAGGATATGATGGAACTGAAAATGTGTCATAGAAAATCTGATCTAGTTAATGTAATGTTGGTGGAGGTCTAGCTCTGCTCTTAAACATTCCTTGTTGATTTCCCTGTATTTAGGTCTGAATCTCGCCCCCATGAAAAGCTCTGACTTCACTGAGGTGGCCCATTTTAATCAGTTTAAATAATCTCAATTTTGAACATTAACCGTCTGCGAAGTGAGCCTAGATATCGGACTTTCAGGGAGTGAATATATTTATGCAGTCTGGTTTAGTGGTTGTTTTTTAGTGCTGCTCTCTATCATAGAGAACATCCTCCTCTGTAATTTCTATATCCTGCCTCGCTCTGACAAAAGTATCCAATGTACGCTATATGGAATAAAAGTATTTTAATTGACCTATTAATGTTTGAATTTCATTGATTCTTTCAGTCCATTGGCACAAGTGTATAAAATCCAGCCCCTAGCCGTGCAGTCTACCATTACCACAGTGTATAACATCCAGCCTCTAGCCATGCAGTCTACCATTACCACAGTGTATAACATCCAGCATCTAGCCATGCAGTCTACCATTACCACAGTGTATAACATCCAGCCTCTAGCCGTGCAGTCTACCATTACCACAGTGTATAACATCCAGCCTCTAGCCATGCAGTCTACCATTACCACAGTGTATAACATCCAGCATCTAGCCATGCAGTCTACCATTACCACAGTGTATAACATCCAGCCTCTAGCCGTGCAGTCTACCATTACCACAAGTGTATAACATCCAGCCTCTAGCCGTGCAGTCTACCATTACCACAGTGTATAACATCCAGCCTCTAGTCAAGCAGTCTACCATTACCACAGTGTATAACATCCAGCCTCTAGCCATGCAGTCTACCATTACTACAGTGTATAAAATCCATCCTCTAGTCAAGCAGTCTACCATTACCACAGTGTATAACATCCAGCCTCTAGTCAAGCAGTCTACCATTACCACAGTGTATAACATCCAGCCTCTAGCCATGCAGTCTACTATTACTACAGTGTATAAAATCCATCCTCTAGTCAAGCAGTCTACCATTACCACAGTGTATAACATCCAGCCTCTAGTCAAGCAGTCTACCATTACCCCAGTGTATAAAATCCAGACTCTAGCCATGCAGTCCACCATTACCACAGTGTATAAAATCAAGCCTCTAGCCATGCAGTCTACCATTACCACAGTGTATAACATCCAGCCTCTAGCCATGCAGTCTACCATTACCACAAGTGTATAACATCCAGCCTCTAGCCATGCAGTCTACCATTACCACCGATGTATAACATCCAGCCTCTAGCCATGCAGTCTATCATTACTACAGAGTATAATATCTAGCCTCTAGCAGTGCAGTCTACCATTACCACAGTGTATAACATCCAGCCTCTAGCCATGCAGTCTACCATTACCACAGTGTATAACATCCAGCCTCTAGACATGCAGTCTACCATTACCACTGAGTATAACCTCTAGCAAAAGCCACAGGCTACTGTTTGACTCTTTCTTTGATATGTGATTTGCCATGTGCTGTGCCTTTAAGCCGCTGTGAGACATCAGCTAGAAAATGCTAAACATATATACAGTACTGTGAGTGAGATACCCTGTAAGTTTTTAGACCAAAGCAAGAATGTATAGTGATGACATCATGTGCAGACTGTGGACATTTATTGACACTTTGTGGAAGTCATATACCTTCAGTAGGAAGTAATCAGGGGCAAACTATCCATAGACCCTACAGGGAAATTTCCTGGTGGGCTGATGCCTAGAGAGTGCCTAAGACCTCTTCATGGCTGGTGGTTGGTTACATAGCGATTTGATGCTCTCAGCATTAATTAATTCTAGGAACATCTGGTATTTATAGTATGTGCCTGGCTGGAAGGAGAAATTGCTACTGCAGGGGCAGCAGTATTTTGAGCTGCACTGTATTTTTGGTTCTGCTGTTGCAGTATTTCGTGCTGCACTACAGCATTGCTGGCCCCACCTACTTATGTTGGCCCGACGCACTTATATTGGCTATGCCTTCTGCCAATTTGGACCCACCTACAACATGGAACCACTGTTATTCCCATCTGCCCCTCCTCCAGTGTGCATCACGCATGTCTCTGAGATCACTCAGGAATGTGTTCTTATCAGCACAATGGGGGATGGGTACTATCTCTAATTTACTACATTCCAATTGTAATACCCCGGAGTGGTATTACCATTTCTGCACTAACCTACTGTGTCTAATGGTTAACATAAATGTCATCTGTGTATTTATTTCCATGTCCTTTACATGGTGCATTTATAATCTTGCTATGTAACTGTTATGTTCATGTACTGTGCCTCGTTTTCCAGCAGGTGGCAGCATGTGTGGCAGAGCTATTCTTAGATAGAATGTAACTCAACAACCTATTTCCCCCCCTTTGGGCAGAAGTGATCTGCTCCTGCTTCCCACCAAAGAGAAGGGTTACAGTTCGAGTTGATTCCAGTTTTAGACTCCATAGTGGAGCTGAGAAGACATGAAAAAAGTAGCAGCATGGGGAAAGTGTTCTCGGGGTGCAGCAGGAGTCTCTCCAAAGGGAAGTAACTCATAGCACCCAGACTCCTTGCCAATTTATTTACTGAGTGTCAGGAGAGGGACAACATCCTAATCCAGGGATACCAGAACCGACCGAATGTCCATTAATCAGACCCAAGCCGAGTTTAGCATAGCAGAGAGAGAAAGCAGAGTTATCAAGAGTGCCTGCCAGTTTATGCAAAAGTCTGCTGGAACCAAGAGAAAGCATTAATATTGTTTGGATGCAAGTTTATCCAAGTAAAGCTGTTGAACTTTATCAAGATCTGGACTCGATATTTATTCTGCAACTCCACTTCCACCATTTCTATCCCTTTTATTGCTTCCGAGCCTAACCATGGGGATCAACAGTATCCAGGTAGGAGCATCGTGACACATAGAGACTATTAAGTCTGCACCACACCACTCGGCAGTCTTATAGACCTGGGACACGATCGGCCCTGGGGGCGCGGCAGGTTGCACAAGAAAAACATTATTATACAGAGCATTAAACGTAATATAAAAGAGGACAGAATTAAAGGGGACATAACCAATAAGTACTTGAAAATACCCTTACAATACAGTATTTTATCATAGCTTCATAATCAGTGATGAGCGGCAGGGGCAATATTTGAATTCACAATATTTTGCTAATATTTTGGCGAATATTCGTCATATATTCGCAAATTTGCGAATACGTGATATCCAGTCATCATTTTCTTGATTGCGAAAATTGGCAATCATAAAATTTGCGATACGAAAATTTGCGATCAACACTACTCCTAAAGTCAAAGATATTGCAGCCTTCTCATTGTACCACTAACAAGAAGCAGTGAGGGATCATGGGTACTGATGAAAAAAAATCTAGAATATTCACAATTACGAAGATATAGCACTATATTCGAGATATTCGCGAATTCTCAAAGTGTCAAAATTTTCGATTAAAATTTGTGATTAGAATATTTGCGATCAACACTATTCATAATACATGGGATGATGCAATGCTTTCAGATCAGCTGATCTAATTAGCAAATGTATTTGTGCTGAAGTTAGATCTGGATTGTACGATCCCTGCCAGGTCATTGAGTTTGTTTTATAAGCTCATGGCTGGGATTATAAATAGATGGGGTGTTCTGTCTTCATACACGTTCACACAGTGTGCAGTCTGACATTCAGTATAATCCATTCCTGTCTTCCAAATAAGAAGACAGTTTTTTTGTAGTCTAACTTGTTTATTGGTCAACCGGATTGTGAATTGGTAAAACTATAAGAATACAAAAGACTTCTGTAAGTTAAACATATAGAATAGCATGTACAGTAATACATTGACAAAGAGAGCATATGTCCAAAATGGCTGCCTCTACATAGAACTGCATGTCTAGCTAACAGAAATAACTCCCTGAGTGACACTTATACCTAGCTAAACAGCTCTGCATAGCATAATGTCCCTGAAACAAGGTGGATGTCACTCACCAGATATACTTGCACAAAGATGGTGGAGTTTAAGAAGGAGAACTGCATGGAACAGCTCTGCTGATGTCCTGTAGTCTGTATGTAGACCGAAGACTGGGCTTCACCGTCCCAGAATGACTTGCACTACCCACAATGTCTAGCATCTCCCACAAAGCAATAATCTTTATTAAAAAGAAAACAAGGTGCAATACATTTTTACCACCGCTAGATGGTGCTGTTACCTAACTAATAACTACAGGAATACATAAATTGCAGCAGAATGAATTAGAAGTGAAATAGACGTGAACTGAAATGAATCAAGTGGTATGCATGTCATCTGCTCAGTGAGAGTGTTAGTTCTAGATAGGGCATGGATGAGTGAGCTGGTGGCTGCTGCTGGAGACAGGCTCAGTGTTATTCCTGGGTTAACTAGTGCAGGTAGTTTCTACTGGAAATAAGGAAAAGAAATTGCTAGGGCAACACAAAACCGTAAACCACTATGCTGCGCCATGTGGAAAGGTAGCGTGATGTGATAATACGGATGAGGCAGTCCTCTGCCACGCTGAGGAGTCCAAAGAGTGCAAGTCAATAAAGAGAGTCAACTGTTACTTCTTAAAGAGACCATCATTTATTTGTCGCCACTTAAATAGGCAGTGTAGCAAATTATCTTGTTGACTATAACTTCCCTCATTGAAAAACTATCTGTAACCACTAAGCCTTTTGCCTTAGAAAGACTATACTGCACAGTATTTCACCCCACGAGTCAAGTTAACACCTCCTTAACTTACACTTGTGTCCACCTATTTCTTCTGCCTAGAGAACCATGCATCTCACTCGGGGCCAAACCTATTTTCCAATTTTCCATAAGGGAACTTGACCAACATGCTGACACATGGGACCAACACCGCTCCCTTACACATTTATGAAAGAATGGGTCTCTGAAACTAGCTTTCTAAATTCCAGCGTTGTCCTGTAATAGGAGCCACGGCTGCCAAAAGTCACTTCCTGAAATGTTTTCCCTCCTAGATATTCCACCAACCCTGTGAGTCGTACTACTGTAAAGTGAAAGGAACCATAGCAACTCAGTCATGAATTGGAGACTACCTAAAGTTACACAGCAGAGTCACTGAGTGCTAAGAAGCAAGTGCATAAAAGTCACCAATGCTCTGTTGACCCCATAACTTTAGAGACCAGACCGCCTCTGCCATAAATTCTGCACAAATACAGTGTTGTGATGAGAGCTTCATTGCATGGGTCTCCATGGCTGTTGCATGAAAGCATTCCATCACCAAGCACAATGCCAAGCTAGGGATGGGGCAGTGTAAGGCACGCTTAGGAGAAATGGACATGTCTTCTGTGCAGTGACTAATCACACTTTTGTATCTGATGGATAAATCTAATACATGCCAGGAGAACGTTACCTGCTTGACCGGATTGTGCCAGCTGTATGGAGACCGGTGGAGGAGGAGTAAAGCTAAGGGAGGTTTTCAGGGGTCTGCTTTGGCCCCTTAGTTTTAAGGAAAGCCCTTTTCTCCATGACTGTGGCCGTGTGTCCAAAGCAAGCTCCATAAAAGGCAATGGTTGGGTGGCTCTGGAATGACTTGACTGGCCGAACAGAGGCCTGACCTCAACCCCATCCAACACCAGATCGAATGGTGTGAGCCAGGCCCTCTCCTCCAACATCAGCGTCTGACCTCACAAATGCTCTTTTGGATGAAGAGGCAAAAATCCCACAGATACCCCCCAAAATCCTGTAGAAAAGCCTTCCAGGAGAAGCAAAAATAGCAAAGGGAAAATCAACCAATCCATATTAATGCCTAAGGATATATATTGGGATGTCATCAAAGCTCCTGTGTAATGTAGATGCCCCAATATTTTTCCCCATATAGTGTATTTTATCCTTTTGAACTTCATGGTTAGATTTCTTAATATAAGAGTAGAGCATGGTATTAGAGGAAGGCCATAGGCCATTTTTTTATGTGGGTTTCGGCATGCATTCTGTGCTGAAATCTACACCAAATACACATCCCATTGTTATCAATGGGAATCCACATTTCTGTATACACAGAACGGCCACAGACTTTTTCTGTAGTGGGTACTGAATACTGAGATGTTCCATGTTGACGTGGACTCTGTGCAGAATAAGACTTATCTGCATGTGGACCTGAGGCACTTCAAACTGGAAATTCACATTAGAAATCTAGTGTTTGCTTTTTTCCAGATAAGTCATGTGAACACATTGCACCCTTAAAATCCAGGAGACACTCAACATGTTCTTCATTTACAGGATACCATAAAGATAAGATTTCACGTGGTAATGTCGAACATGAGCACTTTCCACCCAGACTACTTCTTCCTTATTGGAATCCCTTGTCTTGAGGAATCTCATCTCCTGCTCTCCATCCCATTCTCTATCATGTATGTCATGTCTCTTCTTGGAAACTTCACTTTAATTTTGGTGATTGGAACAAACAAGACTCTCCAGCAGCCTATGTACCTGTTTCTGATGATGTTGGCTGCCTGTGACATCCTCCTGAGCTCCACCACAGTACCCAAGACTCTCAGCATCTTCTGGTTTAGCTCTCACACAATATCCTTTAATGGTTGTCTTGTCCAAACCTTCTCCATTCATTTCAACTTTGCAACAGAGTCTGCCATCTTGGTGATCATGGCCTATGATCGATTCCATGCCATTTGCCGCCCTTTAACTTACACATCAACCCTCACTGGATACTTCATAAGGAAGATCATCATTACTGCCCTGTTGCGAAGTGTCTGTATCATTACACCATTTGTTTTCCTACTTTACAGATTACCGTATGAAGGCAGCAATGTGATAGAGCACACGTATTGTGAGCACATGTCCATGGCCAGGCTGGCTACTGCCGATATTCTGGTCAATGTGGTGTATGGTCTCATAATAGCGAGTTGTTCTACTGGTGTAGATTTGATCTTGATTATCATTTCATATGTTGTGATTATCAGGGCAGTTCTAAGACTCCGATCCTCAGAAGCTCGTCTCAAAGCCTTCAATACATGTGTGTCTCATGTCTGTGTCATCATCCTCTTCTACACTCCGGCCTTCTTTTCATTCATTGCTCATAGAGTTGGCCATAAATACGTTACTCTTCAGGTTCACATCCTGGTGGCCAATCTCTATGTCCTTTTCCCACCAATGATGAACCCAATCATCTACGGAGTGAGGACAAGGGAGATCAGACAGCGGGTGGTGTCCATGGTTCTTAGGACAATTACTGGAATTCACAAATAATGTAGAACATTTTTTTCCAAGTGAAATTCCATGTTATATCCATCTCAGTTTTATTTTTAAAATTCTTATAGTTTAATTTCATATAAATGGTGTTTTTATTGATATTGGAAGCAATGAAAAACTGAAAATCTGGATAAACCCTAATAGCATATGCCAACAGGATCAGATCAATCCTGCCTGGTAGGGTTCAGCCACCTGATACTTGTCTTGTGAAAATTGGTTCTGCAGTACCTGAGACAACGACTTTTAATGTTTCTGCAAATGAGGGCTTCAGTGCACTGAGGGACGGGGTCAGGACTGGAGAAAGGATAAGATGAGGTGCACTGAGGAGTTATGAGGTTGTAGACCACCAGAGACACTGAGAAGAGAAGACAATCCAGCACACACTCCAAATAATACAAATCAAAATAATAAACGTCTATAAGATGCTTAAGTGTTTCAATAAAGGTAGTCCACCACCCTCCAGTGTTTTCATTGAAAAATTATCTTTTGTATTTCTAGTAAATAGGTTTATGTTTGGGTAGAAGCTCATATATCTTGTTATTGGGGTTTTATTGGGATTGTGCTGGATCATCTTTTCTTTCACATGGCACCTTCATGGGGTTTGTAAATTTTTCCCAGATCAGAAAGTCCATGGTTCTTTTGATTTTTCTTTGATTTAAAATACAGATACAGGTGCACCTCCAGTTACCTCACATGATGTCAATCAGCCTATCAGAGGCTTCTAGAAACATGACATCATTTTCTGGAATTTTCCAAGCTCCCTGGTTTATGAAACTTCTGGAAATGTAGCCACTGGAAATGGAGAAATTAAAGCTTAAATAAATCATCTCTAGCATTACTCTGACGTTTCATATTCATGAAATCCAATAGTGATCCTCTTAACCAGGTCTGGCTAGGAAATTAGAGTGTCCCTGAAAAAAGCTAAAAGTGCCCCCATGTTGTCGGTGGCTCCCACACAAGTATTCAGAGCTGACACAACTAAGTGGGTCCAGCAATAACATGATGCACAACAAAATACTGCCCCAACAAACCAAATACCACAGTCCGGCACAATATGCTGCCCCAGCAGAACCTAACTGTTATAGCAGCAGTCCATGCCTGCCGCCTCTCCACTCCATATGATGGGCATGGCCACCGCATTGCTAACCCACTCTGCCACTTCTGCTCCCCGGCGGTTCAGACCCACCAGCGTGACACAGTTTAGCTCCTCCCCCTTCTTTTATAAGGACTACATGTCTCAGAGCATGCCTTCAACACTCTCCCATAGAAACCTTCATTGTTTATGTCCCTTATCCCACTGTTTACATCTCAGACAAGATCACTGCCCCAGTAATCCTGGACAGAATATTACTGTAAAGAATATAGAGGAAAAAAGCAAAAGTAATACAGGGTCACCGTCCGGGACCACCACCAGTAAACTCTAAGGGGAAGTTTTTCATGCTGGTCTTGAGACAAAGTTATTTGGAGGCGTAGGCCTTTTTATGCTGTTAGTTTAGAGCTTCCTCCAACAGCCAGTGCGACAGACTAACATCTACACCAGCTCCCTTGCTGGCGTAGATTTAAGACACTTTTCATGAGAAAAACTGGTGTGGAAATGATAAATGAGTTGGGCCTGCTAGCCCGACCACTTCCACGCCCACAAGATGCGCCATTTTCGCTGCACTTTGAAAAAGTGGCGTGATCGGGGAAAAGTCGCAGATTTTGTCACAGATATCTTCCTTTACCAATGTAGTAGATTTAATGCTACTCCTAGGTGTTCAACAGAACACGCTGCAGGGCTGGTTGGACTTGGCTGCTACAGACCCAGGTTATGTCCGCAGAGTAATGCAGCAGAAAACAGGTGCAATCTCACAGGTAGCAGACCTATCAGATGGCAAGGAGTAGCGGGAAATTGGAACGAGCCAGAGTCGACGTCAGGAAAAAAAGTAGAATCCAAAACAACAAACAAAGGGTAAATTCAGAAGAAAGCCAAGGAGTCAAAGTCAGTAGATGCTTAATCTGTAGACAAGAGATAAATCTCAAAACAAGCCGAGGTCAGTACACTGAAAGGTCCAACAGAAATGCAGCGCTGATCACAAACAACAGACTAGAGCCAGAAATCAAAGAATCACAAGCAATAAGTACCAGGTTTAAATCCCCCACCTAACTCTGGGATTGAACCCTGCATCTAGACCCTAGACCCCCGAAGCTTGGCTGGTTAGAATGGTAACACTCCAGGATAAGCTGTGATCTGACATGCTCATTGTTCCTGTTCTCCCCCAGCACCACAACGATGACCAAAGTGGCTACTACCGAATGGAGAAGCATCCAGTGCTGGATTGTGGCTGGTTACATTTCTGACAGTAACCTCCCACCTTCCTTTTTATGAGTGCTTACCTGATCCATACTACTTGATTTCTTAAGGAAAGGTAAGATTAAAAGATCCACATGTTCAGAACAAACTGGCAACCAAGAATGTTCCTCAGGTCCATAACCTTTACATTCTACCAGGTACTCAAGGGAACCTCTAGTCCTGAGAAAATCCACAATATGTTGTCCTTCATACTTTGGTTCTGCCACCACCAAAACAAGAGGTGGAGTCATGGGCAAAATGTACTTTTTGAGAAAAGATTTATGAAACATAACACAAATTTTAAACTAAGTAGGCCGATGTAATCAGAAAGACACAGTATTAATTACTTCCACAATCTTATAGGAACCAATGTATCTGGGACCCAAATTATGTTAAGGTATTTTGAGACTCTGATTTTTAGTAGATAGTCATATATTTTGCCCCACAGAAAACACAGGCCCTGTATCAGCCATGTGGCAAGATAAGCTCTTTGGAACAAACAATGGACAAACATGCAAATCTAAGCACAGACGCATGAATCACAGGCAGAAACATAGGCCTCAGTATCAAATGTGGAGCATGACCAGTGCAAAGCTTTAGCATAAACCTGGTGAAGGACATGACAAATTATCAACATGGCTGACCAACGCAAAACACCTGACAGCTATAAGGGAAGGGCCACATACAGGAAGAAATGGAATCAAGTACAGGTAGTCTCGTGTGCTCCCAAGCAGTGGTGTACATAGAGAAGTAAGGGCCCCATAGCAAGGAGAAAACCAGGCCCCCCACACAGGACAGAAGGGTTTCCTCCTAAACCTCTTTCAATGACCCTTGGGCCATTTTTCCACTGCTTTATTTGCTAAAAGTTGTGCCTTTAGAGGGTAGAGTCCTGACCAAGTTTACACCTCCAGTAGAAGAGGAGATAATTGCAGCAGACTGGACCGCAGGGGCAGTATGTGAGTGCACGGTGGGCTGATGGGGGTAGTAGTTGTACTCACAGTTTTGCAGCTCCCTGAGTCGGCGTGCAGCGATGAGGAAGACAGCATTAAATCCTCTGGGGCACTCTCTATTGCAGGGAACCCCAGCCAGATGGAAGTTGAGGTTCCCCTGACGGTAATGGGTATGCTTAGGGTGCTTTGGTGGCTGGGCCCCTGTGTTCGTGACACCAGCACCGTGAGGTGCAATGAGGAGATCATGTAGAATAAGGAGACCAAGTTTCTTAACAAATTCCCAGTACTTTACTGAAGCTGATCCAACGGTCATCAATGTATGCAAAAGTCATCTACACCAAGGAAGCTTCTACAGTGATTTAGATTAGTTCCCAAAAGTTGTATATGGGGCAGTTTTCTATGACAATCAATCTTTCTCCCTTTGTTTTTTCAGGCTGGAGGGATGTACAGATGTAGCAGGGTTAACACTCAAACTCTTAACTCAAATTTCTTAACTCGTTGTGTTATCTTCAAACAAAAGCCATTGAAAAGCAATTGAAGGTGTTTGCTCAACTCATTTAGTTTAGATAACACGTCTCATAAAGCATGAGTGTTAACTCTACTACATCTGTACTATCTCTACTGTACTGTATAGTCATATACTTCTGTATCCTCTCTAGGAATACTATGTTCTGACAGATGGCCTTTCTGTTCTTGGTTATGGTGGGCAGCTTGTAGCCTAGAATCTCTCCACCTAATGCAAAAGAGACTAGAGCCTGATAAACGACAGTTACCTTCCTTTGCCAATATTCTCACTCCCTCTCTGAGTTGCTTGGTTTCTCTGTAACCTTTCCCTTCTATGGGCTGATTCATGGAACTAACTATGGAGTTTGGAAAACTCTCCAATATGGCTGCTGAGGTCAGACATCACACACACTGACCCTCTTCTCCTTCTCCTCTGTACTGTGTGCAGGGCAGAGTCAGCCCTGGGAGGCTTGTTAGAACCCCCCTCCCCCCTATGAAACTTTATTGGAACTTCTATACAAGCACAATATACATGAAACACAATCACAGTATTAAGCAACATCCCAACTAAGACTGGGCCCCCTCATGCCCTGGGCCCCATAGCAGTCACATGGTCTGCCGCTATGGTAGTTATACCTCTGCTCCCAAGAATATAACTGATAGAACATGACTGTGAACACATTGAGAGTTAATATTCTGCCACCTCCCCCTCATTATTTTTCTATGATTTGATGTTGATCTCCTCTGTGAATACTCTGCTCCCGCAGGCTCTGCCTGTGCTGCTCATTCACTGATATAAAGGAGCTGAGTCTTCCCTCAGGTACCTGAGCCTCGTCTTCTCCTCCTCCTGGTCACACAGGTGAGTAGCTTCACTACTGGACGTGCAGGTATATCACTAGTCAGATCTACCAAATTTCTACACAGTTACACAAAATTCACAGAAAAGATGATACAATCGGCCCCTGAGCCAACTTCCCGAAAAAAGAGGAGCATCCACAGAATATAAAGGAGGCTAGAAATGGTCTTTATATACAAGACACCCTGGTATCTATTCAGTTATCTCCTTCTCCACTCCTCCATCCAAGATCTTCCTGAAGTTCAGAGCATCTCCATAGTTAGTGGATGGGATCTCCTTTACCTTTTTGACACCAGGAGAGGTAGCATACAGAGTGGGCTCAGCATGCTTCCCTGAACAAAATGGAGGCCAGTGAGGCACCAAAGAGGTACATTATAGTGTGGTTTCGGCATGCATGTGGAGCCTGCATTCCCTGAATATAATGGAGGCCACTGTGTCACCATGAGAGGTATGATATACTGTGGGCTCGGCATGCATGTGGAACCTGCACTCCCTTAATGCAATGGAGGCCGGTACGGCACCAGTAAATTGTGGTATTTAGTGTTAGGTTCTCATCTTAATGAGATTGCCTTAAAGCCGGCAGACGGGCACAAATAATTTTGTACATAATGTATTTGCCAAGACTCTCACATTTATTACACAGCATTAGCAGTTTACATTTTCTATAGTGAGTGCGGCACAATTGTATTTGCAGAGTGCTGTTGCATTGTTTGTTTTTTGCTTCGAAGCCAGTTCTACTTTACACCAGTTTGATAAATCTCCCCCATAATCTGGTTTGTTCTCCTCTGGGGCACTGGATAAATTAACCAGTTATTGACCCAATAGTAGACTCTTTTCTATTGATGTCCTCTCAGGAATACCAGGAGATGCTCTTTCTCTCTGTACAGCTCTTTTTAATGGACTTTTCATATTTCCACCAGCAGCCAGCCCCCATCTGCATCATCATCATCTTCTCCAGCTCTTAGATCCCAGTATCTTCATCGTCTGCTCTTCTCTCATTGCTGTAGCCTCAGGACCCAGACATAGATTGTAATTATCTCGAGATAAGGGTTTAAATGAGCACTTGTTTCCTATAATTGCCTGTGTAATTGTGCCACCAAACGTACGGTGTTCGCACCATTTATGTGCCATATATCGTCCTGTATAAACCAGCACACAATGAATCTATATGGGGACGAGTAATTGCAGCAGCCATGATTTACCCCAAACAGAGGGAATGACTGCTGCATGTAAATCAAACAATCACCTCCCCCTACGATCAGACAATTATCGGCAGGGTCAGACTGGCCCACCAGAAAACCAGAGGACCCTCCAGTGGGACCAGACTCTGATACTATAGTGAACCCCTAAAGATCCAAGAAATAAAAAAACAATTGTCTGCTTGTAGAGCCGATCATTTTCCACTAAGGTATCTTTCTTTTATTCAAAGTCTATAAAACTTTAATGATATAGGAATTCGGTCTGGAGAAAAATTTCCTCTGGTGGGCCCCACAAACCCAGCCTGACACTAATTATGGGGGACATTAGGTTTGTCCTCAGTAATTGCCTGTTCATCAGCCCATATAGAAGGGCCTTAAGGGGATGTCCTCTTCTTTTATATTGATGGTCTATCTTCAGGATCAATTTGTAATCGGAAGGAATCTAACACCCCGCACCGGTGCCAATCAGCTGTTCTGCAGTATCTCTGGTGCCGCAGCTACACATCTCCATCTACTATACTCCCGAACAGCTGATCGGCAGGGGAGCAGTATGTAAGGCCCCTGAGGATCAGATATTGATGGTCTATCTAGAGAATAGGCCGTCAATATAAAAGGGGTAGGCAATCCCTTTAAGAGGGCTGAAAATGCTTTGCCCCTCATACAAGAAAATATGTGTCTTTTTGCAATTTTGGTAATTTGCTGTTGACTCGCTATGGGTTGCCTATGACCCTTTTGCAGTGACAATACCATCTGAGTTGAACTGTTACATGACTGAAATTAACCCTTAAAGTGCCTGCTGTTTACTTGCTGCATTATATCTCCCTTCAGTTGCGTTTGCAATGTATGATACTCCATGTGATATGCTATTATGTGTTTTCTGAAATGTCAGGAGGGATTAAGTAATGTATGTGCAGTATTGCAGGTTAAATTTCCTGAGCACGGATGCCATGTATAAGTTGTATATACAGAGTGGTGATGTCATAGATAGCCTGTGATGTGGGAGTGAAGCCCGGGGAGTCATATACCCTCAGGCAGGATGTTGATGCTCTCATTGTAGAAACTGTACTGTGAACAGTGAAAGGAAGAGGTTAGAAGTTTCTTACATGACAAGGGCTCAGGTGTGTTAGAGTCACTGGAGGAGTCATGTTCAAAATTCCTGTGAGGAGAAGAGGTTAGATGTTTCTTACACGACAAGGGCTCAGGTGCGTTAGAGTCACTGGAGGAGTCATGTTCAAAATTCCTGTGAGGAGAAGAGGTTAGAAGTTTCTTACATGACAAGGGCTGAGGTGCGTTAGAGTCACTGGAGGAGTCATGTTCAAAATTCCTGTGAGGAGAAGAGGTTAGAAGTTTCTTACATGACAAGGGCTCAGGTGCGTTAGAGTCACTGGAGGAGTCATGTTCAAAATTCCTGTGAGGAGAAGAGGTTAGAAGTTTCTTACATGACAAGGGCTCAGGTGCGTTAGAGTCACTGGAGGAGTCATGTTCAAAATTCCTGTGAAGAGAAGAGGTTAGATGTTTCTTACACGACAAGGGCTGAGGTGCGTTAGAGTCACTGGAGGAGTCATGTTCAAAATTCCTGTGAGGAGATAGCAGTACCACGCAGATCTCATGATCAGAAGCAGTATGGCAGCAAAGAATGAATGCTGGAAGACAATGCCACTGGCAAGAGAAGGAGAGTAGCACCCGAAAGTTAGTCCACCAGAGACACAGCAACACCTGCAGCAGAAGAAGGGTAACCTGGAACAGGGGTAGCTGACTTGAACTCCCTAGTCACTGCACCCTTGCATGCTACTGGACCTGTGAGACAAACCAGGTCAGGAGTAGTGATGAGCGGCAGGGGCAATATTCTAATTCGTGATATTTCGCGAATATTTGGGCGAATATTCGCCATATATTCGAGAATTCATGATCTCTAAGCATTATTTTCTTGATTGCGAAAATTCGCATAATATTCACCTAAAGAATTTGCATAAAAATTTGCATGAACTGGTATTTTTAAAAAAATTGAATATTCGCGATTACGAATATATTTTGCGATATTCTAAATTTTTGCGAATTCTCGAAGTGCCGATATTCTCGATTAAAATTCGCAATTCGAATATTCGTGATCAACACTAGTCAGGAGTAACAGACAACCCAGCCTGCTAGAACTAAATTGTTTTAGTAGTGGCATAGACAGCATCATCACCACTACCAAGCATATTGCCTCAAGTGTAAACATCAAGAGCCTTTGTTCCAAATGACACTGAGCCTTCTTAATTCCTTCGACCAATCTTAAGTGGGAGCCATGTATACAACTCACAGGTCAAAAAGATCCTTATACAAAGTATGATCCCCTTACAAGTTGAATGCTGGTGGGGCAGAGATCTGTCAGCTTCTGAACATCATTCACTTTCGACAGCCTACAAGACATTAGAAACATATTGCAGTCTGACATAAAGCAGTGAAATCATCACACTTACCTGCACCGTACCACTGACAGCACTGGCCAGAAGAGGCCTGTCCTCTGAGCGGCTCCTTTCATCATGGGAATGTGGTTAAGTATTAATTTTACTGTGTTGGGTCTTACTTATAGGCATTATTACAGTGTGAAGGCACCTAATAGATGGCACTATGTGGGCACTACCAGGGCCGATCCTAGGGTCACAGGCGCCTGGGTGCAGAAATATTTCTGGCGCCCCCACATGGGCGTGGTTATCTTACTAACTCCTCCCCTTTACAATGTTTCTATGGCAACAACTTCAGCCCCCAACTTCAGCCCCACCAATTTGCTTTGACAATAACTTAGTCAACGGCTTTGACAAGTCAAAATAAATGTCATGTGCCAGTAGCCAGAGCCCCCCCATATCATGTGCCAGTAGCCAGAGCCCCCCATATCATGTGCCAGTAGCCCCCCTTATGTGCCAGTAGCCCCCCTATGTGCCAGTAGCCCCCCTTATCATGTGCCAGTAGACCCCCTTATCATGTGCCAGTAGCCCCCTTATCATGTGCCAGTAGCCCCCCTTATCATGTGCCAGTAGCCCCCCATATCATGTGCCAGTAGCCAGAGCCCCCCCCCCCCTTATCATGTGCCAGTAGCCAGAGCCCCCCCCCATATCATGTGCCAGTAGCCAGATCCCCCCCATTATCATGTGCCAGTAGCCAGAGTGCCCCCATATCATGTGCCAGTAGCCAGAGTGCCCCCCCTTATCATGTGCCAGTAGCCAGAGCCCCCCCCTTATCATGTGCCAGTAGCCAGAGCCCCTCCCCCCATATCATGTGCCAGTAGCCAGATCCCCCCATTATCATGTGCCAGTAGCCAGAGTGCCCCCATATCATGTGCCAGTAGCCAGAGTGCCCCCCCTTATCATGTGCCAGTAGCCAGAGCCCCCCCCCCCTTATCATGTGCCAGTAGCCAGAGCCCCCCCCCCATATCATGTGCCAGTAGCCAGATCCCCCCCATTATCATGTGCCAGTAGCCAGAGTGCCCCCATATCATGTGCCAGTAGCCAGAGTGCCCCCCCTTATCATGTGCCAGTAGCCAGAGCCCCCCCCTTATCATGTGCCAGTAGCCAGAGTCCCCCCCATATCATGTGCCAGTAGCCAGATCCCCCACATTATCATGTGCCAGTAGCCAGAGTGCCCCCATATCATGTGCCAGTAGCCATAGTGCCCCCCCTTATCATGTGCCAGTAGCCAGAGCCCCCCCCCCCTTATCATGTGCCAGTAGCCAGAGCCCCCCCCCATATCATGTGCCAGTAGCCAGATCCCCCCCATTATCATGTGCCAGTAGCCAGAGTGCCCCCATATCATGTGCCAGTAGCCAGAGTGCCCCCCCTTATCATGTGCCAGTAGCCAGAGCCCCCCCCCCTTATCATGTGCCAGTAGCCAGAGCCCCCCCCCATATCATGTGCCAGTAGCCAGATCCCCCCCATTATCATGTGCCAGTAGCCAGAGTGCCCCCATATCATGTGCCAGTAGCCAGAGTGCCCCCATATCATGTGCCAGTAGCCCCCCATATCATGTGCCAGTAGCCCCCCTTATCATGTGCCAGCCCAGTAGTCCCCCCTTATCATGTGCCAGCCCAGTAGTCCCCCCTTATCATGTGCCAGCCCAGTAGTCCCCCCTTATCATGTGCCAGCCCAGTAGCCCCCCTTATCATGTGCCAGCCCAGTAGTCCCCCATTATGTGCCAGCCCAGTAGCCCCCCTTATGTGCCAGCCCAGTAGCCCCCCTTATCATGTGCCAGCCCAGTATTGTACCTATATAAAAAAATTAAAAAAAATAATACACTTATACTTACATCCAGCAATGCGATGCGATGCAGGCCGCCTCTTCCGTCTGTGTCCCTCGCTATACGGCTCAGGCGACGCGATGACGTCATCGCGCCACCTGCACCGGCCTCTGATAGGCTGCCAGCACTAAGCCGGCAGCCTATCAGAGGAACAGGAGGGGACACACCTCTCCCTCCTCTGCCGCAGCACAGACAGGCATCTGTATTGCCGTCCTGAGGACGGCAATACAGATGACTATGGAGATGAGCGCTTCCGCAATGGAGGCGCTCATCTCCTGCTCTTCCCTGCAGCCGGCCGCGGCCGCCCCCACTTGTCACCAGAGCCGCGGCCTTGCGGCACTCAGGCTTGCCGGCCCACCGGGAAATTTCCCGCTATCCCGGCAGGCCAGTCCGGCCCTGCGCTCGGCGCCTTTCGGGTGACAGCGCTGGGGTGCGGGGCACCCACTGCACCCCGTGTAGGATCGGCCCTGGGCACTACTGCTATGGTGTAGGCACCAAAGAGCCAGTCGTAGTGTGTTGAGGATCATAACTATTATTATTTCTGTGTGGGAGCACTAAGTGGGCAATTTCATCTAATAGGTGGCACTAAGTGGGCACTTTTACTAAATGGGGGGCACCACTTTACTGAGGGCATTATAGAGTGCTTTTACTAAGTGGATGGCACTTATAATGTGTGCAGTGAAGGAGTATTATTACTGGGGAATTATTTCTGTTTAGATTATACTAAGTGGGTGGTATTATTGAGTGGGGCACAAAGAGGTAAAGTGTGACTGTTAACTCTGCAACATTATGTTATAATCTGTTATTATTTTTGGGCTTAACCATGGTTATGACATTATTTGGTAAATTTGACTACACAGCAGGTTATTTGGGAAGTAGCAGGGCGGTACAAGAGATGGAAGGATGTTAAGTTTTTTTAGAGGTGTGTGTTGGGGGGATGGTTGCTATCAAAGCAAGGAGCCAAAGTTTCATGGCAGAATACTCTGCACAGATGATTAACTGTAAGGAGAAGTCGTCATGGTGGTCTGGGTCAGATGAGAAGAAAAGGAAAGAGAACATCTACAATTTGAGAAGATATCAACTGTAAGTAACTGGACATAACTACATTTTAATCACTTATACAGTCTGCAGAGCACCTGTGTAGAACGGGTTTCAACCACTATATGGTTATGTGTGGATGTAATGTTGGTTTTATTTTGTGTGTTTTATTCAATGACCACATGGCAGACATGATTTACCTTTGCATTGCTGCCTGGAGAGAATAATGTGGTCCTAATAAAAAAAAAATTAGAAAGACTCTAGTCGGCAGCAGTTAGGCTTTTCTTACCCAGGGGCAAAGGTCTTGTTTTCTGCCCTAGTCCTATGTCTCCATGACCAGTGGTTTTATAGACTGAGTGTGAGGAGCAAATGGTGAACTGATGTCTTCAGGAGGGGGTACAAGTATCCAACATGTGAGTGGGTTATATGAGTGTTTACTGGTCCTCCACTATTGATCATTCTGGTCATAAACATATGCAATACATTCTGATGTCACCAGCCAAAAATGGTCGATCAGACTTTAAACATATGTCCTGCCTTACCTCTCCTCTCGAACCAACTCAGATGAGTGGATCGAGTTGACCAGTTTGAAAAAAGACATGATTTTGCAATACCTTGTTGGGGGATGTCTATGCGATATGTGTCCGTATGTGACCACCACAGGTTAGAGATGTGATTTGCAGCCTGGTGAGGGTTTTATTTGTAATGTATTACATTTGTATCATGGAAAGGTAAGGATGGACACATCTGTTCTGTACATACAGGATATGATGGAATTGAAAATTTACCTTTGAAAATCTGGCGATGATCATTCAGTATTCTCAAAGTGGTGGTCTTTTGGAGAGGTTTCACTCCAGCTGGTATAATCAAGGTTGGGGTCTAGTTCTGGTCTTAAATATTCCTTGTTCGGATGGGACATCGATGGTGGACTCAAGGACGTAGGGAGGAGTTACGTCACGCTCCTCCCTCTCCTCCCTCTCCTCCCACCTTGCTGCGCTGAATCTCGGCGTCCGCATGTAGCGGAGCCGCTGCTGCCTTGGATACCGGAGGTACTGCTGAGGTCACGCCGTGCTGCTGGCGGCATCTAGTGGAGGTGCCCTTCCTTCGAGCTGGTGCTTCCTGGACCTGGAAACGTTTGGGTTTCTGTTCCTCTCTCCGTCGCCTCCACTTCACCACTGTCGAGATCGAAAGGCTTGGATATTCGTTCCTCTGTTTTTGTTTGTCCTCGTCTGCTCCGGTGTCGCCTTTTGCTTCCTGACTTCATGAATGAGCCATCTCCTGCCTGCCTCCACTTTGTTAGGATTGGAAGGTTTGACTGTTTTGTCCACTGTTGTTAGCTGCCTACACTTGCCCTAATACCACCTCCTGCTGTAATGACCGACGTCACGCACAGGGAGGAAAACAGGGAAAGCCCTGCCCAAGGGAGAGGGAAAGGTGGTGACCCCTAACTCACCTTGCGGCTGACACCTGACTGCCCTGACGTCCCTAGACGGGTTCCTCACCTGTGCGGCGATCACGTGACTAAACCCTGGCTTTCCCTAATATGAGCCCTGGATAGTGAACAGGCCGGTGGGATCGCTAGTCCACACCACTATCACTAAGAGGGAAACACCAGGGAGAGGACAGACAAAACATACAAACACATACACCCAGGTGGGCGACCACAATAAACCAAAAAGGTCCAACAGGGATCTGGAGGGTAGCGTACTGGACCAACTACCAGCGAACGCAGCAACACAGCTCCAGAAGGTCAGAATAGATGTCCAGGCAGGAGGCTCTATCTCTGGCAACCAGAAAAGTGTGAGAGAGAAATATAAGGAGGTCTGGGAGTGCTGGACAAGGAACAGCTGAGGAGAAGGAGCTACGGATCCCTGAGTGAGCCAAAAGGGTTTGCTAAGCAAACCCAGAAAGCTACCATAAGGAAAACAGCCCTATCTTAAATAGAGCGTGCAGCCAACCGCTGCGACTTCCTGACCCCGGGTATAACGGAGTCAGGCGTGGTCCTCGACACCCTCGTGACAGTACCCCCCTCTCTACGAGGGGCCTCCGGACACTCAGGACCAGGTCTCTCAGGATGAGAGGCATGAAAAACCCGAACTAACCTGTCGGCGTTTACCTCAGACGCAGGAACCCACATTCTTTCCTCGGGACCGTAACCTCTCCAATGCACCAGATATTGAAGAGAGCGGCGGACCCGACGAGAATTAACAATTTTGGATATCTGAAATTCTAGGTTACCATCCACGACAACAGGAGGGGGTGGCAGCGGTGATGGTTCTAGAGGTGGAACATATTTTTTGAGTAACGACTTATGAAAAACATTATGAATTTTAAAAGTCTGAGGTAACTCCAGGCGAAAAGCCACGGGGTTGATGATGGCTACAATTTTGTAAGGGCCAATAAACCTAGGACCCAGTTTCCAAGAGGGAACCTTCAATTTAATATTCCTAGTAGACAACCACACATAGTCATTCACTCCTAGGTCCGGACCTGGCGACCGTCTCTTATCGGCCATGCATTTGTATTTACCTCCCATATTTTTCAAGTTAGCTTGCACCTTCTGCCATACCGATGAAAGAGATTACGAAAACCGTTCCTCTTCGGGAACCCCAGAAGACCCCCCCTCTTTGAAAGTACAGAATTGGGGATGAAAACCATATGCACCAAGAAATGGTGACTTGCCAGTGGATTCCTGACGACGATTATTTATGGCAAACTCAGCTAACGGTAAATATAATGACCACAACTCTTGGTTTTCAGACACAAAACATCTTAGATATGTCTCAAGGTTTTGGTTGGTACGCTCAGTCTGTCCATTCGACTGAGGATGGAAAGCAGAGGAAAAGGACAAGTGTACCCCCAAACGGGAACAAAAAGCTTTCCAAAATTTAGAAATAAACTGGGTACCCCGATCCGAAACAACATCGGAGGGGACCCCGTGAAGCTTCACGATTTCACTGACGAATACCTGAGCAAGAGTCTTAGCATTAGGTAGTGCGGGTAACGCAATGAAGTGTACTATTTTGCTAAACCTGTCCACTACTACCAAAATAACTGTTTTACCCGCAGACAAAGGTAAGTCAGTGATAAAATCCATTGACAGATGTGTCCACGGTCTATTGGGAATGACGAGTGGTAATAGAGACCCTGCAGGACGTGTATGTGAAACTTTTGCGCGCGCACAGGTAGAACAAGAAGACACAAAATCCAATACATCCTGACGCAACCTTGGCCACCAAAAACGACGAGACAATAGTTCCAAGGTTGCTTTACTACCCGGGTGCCCAGCAAGTGCCGAATTATGATGTTCCTTTAATAATTCGAAACGTAAGTTCAACGGTACAAACAATTTCTCTGAGGGGCAAGAGACCGGGGCGTCCCCCTGGGCCTCTAACACCTTCCCCTCCAAAACAGAGTGTAACGCAGAAACAACCACTCCTCTTTGAAGAATGGGTACCGGATCACTCACATTACCCCCTCCAGGGAAACAACGATATAGTGCATCAGCCTTGGTGTTCTTTGCCCCAGGACGATAGGTAATCACAAAGTTAAACCTGGTAAAAAATAGCGACCACCTAGCTTGTCTAGGGGTGAGACGCTTAGCTGATTCGAGGTACAGAAGATTTTTGTGGTCCGTAATCACAGTGACGGGGTGGACTGCCCCCTCTAAGAAATGACGCCACTCCTCAAACGCAAGTTTAATAGCTAATAGTTCCCTATTGCCAATATCGTAGTTCTTTTCTGCTGCAGATAGTTTTTTAGAAAAGAAAGCACAAGGACGCCATTTGCCAGGAGACGGACCCTGAGACAGCACCGCCCCCACTCCCACCTCTGACGCATCGACTTCAACAATAAAAGGCTGAGAGACATCAGGTTGGACCAGTACAGGTGCTGAGGTAAACCTCTCTTTTAGAGAGGAAAAAGCAACTTTAGCGGCGTCAGACCATTTAGAAAAATCAGTCCCCTTCCTAGTCATGTCAGTAAGCGGTTTTACAATAAGTGAATAATTTTTAATGAATTTCCTATAGAAATTCGCGAAGCCCAAGAACCGTTGTAGTGCTTTGAGGTTCTCAGGAAGATCCCAATCTAAAATTGCCTGGACCTTCCTAGGATCCATACGGAAACCTGACGCAGATAATAGATATCCCAGGAACTGTAATTCCTGAACGGCGAAGACACATTTTTCAATTTTAGCATATAATTTATTCGTCCGTAGGACCTGCAGTACCTGTCTGACATGCACCTCATGTGTTTTCAGATCAGACGAATAAATTAAAATATCATCTAGGTATATTACCACAAACCTGCCGATTAGATGACTAAAAATGTCATTAACGAAATGTTGAAAGACGGCAGGAGCATTGGTCAGACCGAAAGGCATAACTAGATTTTCATAATGCCCCTCAGGGGTGTTAAACGCTGTCTTCCACTCATCCCCCTCCTTAATACGAATCAGATTGTAGGCACCCCTAAGATCAAGTTTGGAGAACCACCTAGCACCCGCAATCTGATTAAACAGGTCAGGAATGAGAGGAAGAGGGTATGGGTCTCGGATGGTTATCTGATTTAATTCGCGAAAATCTAAGCAAGGACGCAGGCCCCCATCTTTCTTTTTAACGAAGAAAAACCCTGCAGCCACGGGTGAAGAAGAGGGTCTGATGTGTCCCTTAGCCAAGCTCTCGGAGATATAATCTTTCATGGCTTGTCATTCGGGACCCGAAAGATTATATAACCTGGTCTTGGGTAATTTTGCCCTGGGAATAAGGTTAACCGGGCAATCATAAGGACGATGAGGTGGTAACTTCTGACAACCCTTTTCAGAAAAAAACATCCTCAAAGTCCGAAATAAATGTAGGTAGGGTAGTTATGGAGGCGACTAAGCAATTGCTATTTAAGCAATTTTCTCTGCACTGCTCACTCCACTCCAATATCTCCCTGGCCTGCCAATCCACCACTGCCAACCAGGGAAGACCCAGCACTACCGGAGTGGGAAGCCCCTCCAGAACATAACCTGAAAGCATCTCGTTATGGTGGTCCCCTACCCGAAGGTGTAAATTATGAACAATGTGCGTGAGGTTTCTCTGAGACAGGGGAGCAGAATCAATAGCGAATATGGGAATGGGTCTCTGTAAAGTACAAAGAGACAAACCCAAAGTGCGGGCAAAATGGGCATCTATCAAATTTACCCCTGCTCCACTGTCTAGAAAGAAAGAAATAGTCTCCGTCTTATCACCAAAAATAATAACCGCTGGCAACACAAATTGCGATGTACGTATGGAGGAAACGTATACCCCCCGGCTGACATCCTCCACACAGCCTGGGGTTAGTAGTTTTTCCGACGGTCTTTTGTTTCTGAGGAAAGAAGGACAGACATTAATGAAATGACCCCTCTCCCCACAAAAAAAACAAACTCCACGCCTACGGCGAGCCTCAGGAGGACGGACCTGACGAGTAGTTCCTCCTAGCTGCATAGGCTCGTCTAAGTCCGTACAGACTAACTGCTGCTTGGGAGGGGTTACCAATTGCTCCGGTTTTTTCAACCTGACCCTAAGGCATCTATCTATTCGGATAGAAAGGGACATAACCGCATCAAGGGAAAAGGGGGTCTCATATAATGCAAGCGCATCCTTAACCCTTTCGGATAACACAGAGCATAACTGACTCCTGAGAGCCGGGTCGTTCCATTGGGTATCCGTAGCCCACCTACGGAATTCAGAGCAATACTCCTCTACCGGCCGCTCTCCTTGTAAGAGTCTCCGTAATCTTGATTCAGCCAGGGCGACTCGGTCAGGGTCATCATATATGAGACCCAAGGCCCCGAAAAACTCATCCACTGACCGAAGAGCCTGGGAATCAGTAGGTAAAGAGAACGCCCAGGACTGCGGGTCCTCCTGCAGCAGGGAAATAACAACCCCCACCCGCTGATCTTCATTACCAGAGGAGTAAGGGCACAGTTTAAAATATAACTTACAGGCCTCACGGAATGTCAAAAACTTGTCCCTTCGGCCAGAAAATCTGTCAGGGAGAGGGACCTTGGGTTCCGCAACAACCTGGTTACCAATAGCAACCGCTGGGCTTGCAGTCAGTTGTAGTTGCTGCTGTTGCTGGAGGACCGACGCCTTCAATCCTACCACCTCCAAAGACAGGCCATGAAATTGTTTGGACAGAGCAGCAATTTGATCCATACTGGATTCTAAGTAGGTAAAAATTTTTTTTTTTTTTTACCTACACAAAATAATGGCCAGAGATAATGTAATGACCGACGTCACGCACAGGGAGGAAAACAGGGAAAGCCCTGCCCAAGGGAGAGGGAAAGGTGGTGACCCCTAACTCACCCTTCGGCTGACACCTGACTGCCCTGACGTCCCTAGACGGGTTCCTCACCCGTGCGGCGATCACGTGCCTAAACCCTGGCTTTCCCTAATATGAGCCCTGGATAGTGAACAGGCCGGTGGGATCGCTAGTCAACACCACTATCACTAAGAGGGAAACACCAGGGAGAGGACAGACAAAACATACAAACACATACACCCAGGTGGGCGACCACAATAAACCAAAAAGGTCCAACAGGGATCTGGAGGGTAGCGTACTGGACCAACTACCAGCGAACGCAGCAACACAGCTCCAGAAGGTCAGAATAGATGTCCAGGCAGGAAGCTCTATCTCTGGCAACCAGAGAAGTGTGAGAGGGGAATATAAGGAGGTTGGGAGTGCTGGACAAGGAACAGCTGAGGAGAAGGAGCTACGGATCCCTGAGTGAGCCAAAAGGGTTTGCTAAGCAAACCCAGAAAGCTACCATAAGGAAAACAGCCCTATCTTACATAGAGCGTGCAGCCAACCGCTGCGACTTCCTGACCCCGGGTATAACGGAGTCAGGCGTGGTCCTCGACACCCTCGTGACACCTGCCTCCTGGTTATAGTAATAAGACACCTCATACTTTTAGGAATAAGTTACCCTCTCTATGAGTTCTGAATGTGCCTCCCTGATCCCATTGTTGCCAATGGCAAATATATATATATCTGTATAAGTGAATATAGCTTGTTTTTTCTTTTTTTGGGGGGGAGGAGAAGAAAAATATATATATATTCCATGTTGATTTTGCCTGAATTCTGTTCCCAGTTCTAAATCTCACCCCATGATAATTTCTGACATCTCCACAGTGGTCGTCACAGAGGTGGCCCATTCTCCACTTTAACTCTTAAACGTTCTTCTCAATGTTGTTCCTTGGTGTCTGGACTTCTTCAGTAACAGGTGAGCCTACATACCAGATTTTCAGGAAGTGTTGATATTTGTGGCTAGTTTAATGTTCTATCTCTCCCTGAGCCCCAATGATGGAGAACATTCTTCTGTTATTTCCATAGTTCTCTAGCCTGCCTCATTCAGACTTTATATTATAATTTTCCTTGAATTTGTCCCATTCAAGTTAAAGGGACACTGTCACCTGGATTTCACTTACTGAGCTATTAACATCACCACATCAGTCTCCACATTAAAATATACTAGTATTACAGCCCTTTGTCCCTCCGGCTGTTAGAGCCCAGCCGCGCCCATTATCTCGGAGCCCTGCACTGCTCCACTGCTAATTTATTCACTGATCATCACCGGCGTAATGTGTTTGTTGAACCCGAAATCTAGCGTATGCGCCGTGAATACACATGTCAGCGCCCGCGCGGTGTCCTGGCATCAGCCTCACAGAACGAAGTTCGCATGCGCCAGCTTCGCTCGAAACAAACACATTACGTTGGCGATAAGCAGTGAATAAATTAGCAGTGGGGCGGTGCTGGGCTCCGAGATAATGGGCGTGGCAGGGCTCCAACGGCCAGAGGGACAGCCCCTTGGGCTCCTTATCGAGGCAATTACCATATGACTAAAAGCTATTTTCTAGACAAATGAAAAGACACAGGGCAGTAATACTAGTATATTTTAAGGTAAATCGTGGAGACTGATGTGGTAATGTTAATAGCTCAGTAAGTGAAATCCAGGTGACAGGGTCCCTTTAAAGGTTAGAACTCTTATTGTAAGTGTAGAGCATACAATTAGAGGATGTTCTCTAGCAGTCTATGTGGTTTTTGGCTGATATTCTTCGCCCTAATCTGTGCCAAATCCGCGTCCAATTGTTATGAATAGGAATCCACATTGACCCTGATTTTTTTTTCTTTGTGGATTTGAAATTCACATAAAAAAATGAATAAGTCCCATGTCTACTAATCTGCATGTGCCTCAAGTGCAAATTTGCATCAGAAATCCAAGAGTCAGCCTTGACTCAGGATTCTGTGTCATATTTTTCCAAATGGCAGATATCATGTGAACAGACCCTTAAAGGGGATAGGGGATAGCTATTAGACCGGTGGGGGTCCTACCACTGGGACCCCTAACAATTATAAGAATCCGTACCCCTTGTAGCACTCCTGAAATGAACGGCGTACCAAGTCACATTACCATGGGAGTTCTGGAGATAGCTGAGTATAGAGCTCCACTATCTTCAGAATTTACATAGAAATGAATGGAGCGGCAGCACACATGCCTGATTGACTGCTCTGTTCATTTCAGGGGGCTGCAGGAGGTACAGTGCCCCCGTTCTCGTGATCGGTGGGGGTCCCAGAGGTAGTGGATAGGGGATAACTTAATCTAACTGGAATACCCCTTTAATATCCAGGAGACACCCAGCATTCTCTTCATTTACAGGATACCAGAGAGATAACATTTCACATGGAACTGTCAAACATGAGCACTTTTCACCCGGACTACTTCTTTCTCATTGGAATCCCTCGTCTGGAGGAATCTCATCTCCTGCTCTCCATCCCATTCTCTATCATGTATGTCATGTCTCTTCTTGGAAACTCTACCTTGATTTTGGTGATTGGAACAAACAAGACTCTCCAGCAGCCCATGTATGTATTCCTGATGATGTTGGCCGCCTGTGACATCCTCCTGAGCTCCACCACGGTACCCAAGACTCTCAGCATCTTCTGGTTTAACTCTCACACAATCTCCTTTAATGGTTGTCTTGTCCAAACCTTCTCCATTCATTTCAACTTTGTGATGGAATCTGCAATCTTAGTGATCATGGCCTTTGATCGATTCTATGCCATTTGCCGCCCTTTGACTTACACATCAACCCTCACCACATCCTTCATAAAGAAGGTCATTGCTGTTGCCCTTTGTCGAAATGTTTGTTTCATTACACCATTTGTTTTCCTACTTTACAGATTACCGTATGAAGGCAGCAATGTGATAGAGCACACGTATTGTGAGCACATGTCCATGGCCAGGCTGGCTACTGCCGATAAACTAGTCAATGTTGTGTATGGACTTGTCATAGCAGGTTGTTCTTCTGGTATAGATTTAATCCTCATAATCATTTCATATGTTGTGATTATCAGAGCAGTTCTAAGACTCCGATCCTCAGAAGCTCGTCTCAAAGCCTTCAATACATGTGTGTCTCATGTCTGTGTCATCATCCTCTTCTACACTCCGGCCTTTTTTTCATTCATTGCCCATAGAGTTGGGTATAAATACGTTACTCTTCAGGTTCACATCCTGGTGGCCAATCTCTATGTCCTTTTGCCACCAATGATGAACCCAATCATCTATGGGGTGAGGACAAAAGAGATCAGACAGCAGGTGGTGTCCATGCTTCGTAGAGAATTTATTAGATATCAATAATAATGGGATATATATATATAATATATTTTTTTTTCTAGTGAACTCTCATTTATTTTTAATTTTAATTTTATTTTTATGAATGTTATTTCATAGTGACACTCAGATTTTAATCTATATTGGGATTAGCCACAGAAAAACAGAAGAACCTTGGAGCTCCTTGGTTCAATTATTATACTATTAAACCAGGCATACTGACTAATAGGGTTGATCGTACTGATCAAAATTATTTCTGTCCTTTGAAAATTGTTGATGGTGTTCCGAGAAAAGAGATATTGATGGCCTCTTGTTTACATAGGCCTGTCTATCTGCATGCCATTTACCATTGAAGTGGACAGAATGTGCTGTTACTAGTACTAAGTAGACAGTATGCAAATAGACAGACCCATGTAACCATGAAGAGGCTGCAGTACTCCCAGAAACTCGGCAACCCTTTCAATTCATTTATCATCAGGGGTGCTGAGAGTTGGACCTCCACCGATCAGGTATTGATGGCCTATCCTTGTCCTCTTTGATGCTGGGTTTATACAAGAGCATCAAATTGTGAATTCCTACGCATCTAGTGCATTATAATAAGAATGTGATGTATATTAATATGTCTATATAAAGTATTCACCCCCTTGTATATCAGCAATAAACCACAGTGATCATGGACTGCGTTACTATTCACACCCTTCATTATGACAAATCACCACTGGGGAAGACAGTTGGTTATAAAAGCACATAATTAAGGGGCATTCTAAAGATGAGTAAATCAATTCAAAATGAACCAGGTTTTTTACAAATTTCACAAAAAAAATCTGACAAAAGAATCCGAAACTTTTCTAATTGGCTTTGGAGCATTTTACTGTCTACGTTGGTGGGCAAAAGCATGGGGGAGGAAGAAGAAGGATAGTCACATGACCCTGAGAGGATTTGGGGGCTTGCCCTGATTGGCTCCTATGCTGACAGACAGCCTGGATGAGCCAATCATGGGGGCAGCTGGCAGTGCCCGAGCAGAATGAGCCCAACATCATTCTGTATTCTACTTGGTAGTAGTGGCAGCTGTAGCCCCAGTGGTGGTAGGGGCAGTGGTAGCAGTAACAATGGGCAAATACAGAACAGGGTGTCGGGAGGAGAGAATACATATCACAGTCTAATGAAAGTGCTGGGGAGGGTGGGTGCTTTGATGATGATTGTGTGTTGGACAAGACCTGGGAGCCGGATCGGGATTCAGGCATAAGTACCACAGCTCTATTTTGTACATGAAGCGTTATCACCGGTCTCTGTGGGAAAATTGAAGTAGCTGACAACTAGCGCAACAAGAATGTCTTTCTTCTCCCGGTCTTCTTTGCAGGAGCCAGGCCACATCCACGTGTAGTCCTTGTCATCCTCATCATCACTTCTGCTTCTCTCACTCAAAATTCTTCTCCTTGGCTCCATCGCCAGCTATCAATAACAGACTGTGTGGCTAGGCAACAACTCTACACACCCAGCAATCTGCTGGTGCACATCCCACATCGCCAAGTTGCTGACAGTGCAGTCTCTGCCGTACCACTTAGTAGAGTCTGCTGCCTTTAGGAAGCTGGTAGCATGCTCTCAGCCTTGCTGGAAGATTCCTTGGCAGCATTATTTCTCCCAAAAGGCCATCCCTAAATTGTACTCTCACTTGATTGAGAATGTGGATGGCTTCTTGCAATTCTCACTGTGGAACTAAATGTATTCCATAGAGGACACCTGGTGCAGCTGTTATGAGCATGGGCAGTATATGTCTTTTATGGTAAAAGTTTATAGTGGCAAGGCAGCACTGCAGCAACAAGGCCAGGAGGACCTATTGATACTGCCACATTTGTGTCGGTCTGGTTTCCACACCAGCTACTAATCCACCTTCTCCATTTCTTCCTGTCCACATCAGCAGCAAGGCACAGCATCTGTCCCACTCCCCCTCCCTCCTGTCACATATGTAAAGTGAAGTGTTGCCATGCTGATCAGCCTGGTCGGGAGTAGCCAAACAGCCAATCACTTGCTAAAGTGCATCAGGTAGCAAGTATCCCACTGGCTATCTTCTTGCCAACTGCAACTGGGGAAGGTGGTCAGTAACCATTGTGGCTGCTCTGCATTTGGAGGAAATAACACATGCTCCCCATATGGTACATGTCATAAACTTAATTGTGCAGTGTTTTTTTTTAAAAGTAGCTTACGGAAGGTGCTGGCAATGTCCAGGGGGCTGTCCTCGCATTTCAGCTATTCTTATGTGGCAAGAAGACCTCCTGGACTTGCAGTGACAGAACGGTCTGCTTTTACACCACTTGATCCATAATGTTCTAACTCTCTAGACTTCCACTCTGCACAAGCTCAAGTGTCTGTGAGAGCAGCGTAAAGAGTTGAATGATTTTGTCATGTACCAGACCAACGTGAGCATGTTTTGTTTCCAGGTCAGGAAGTGACAGCTCATCCGAGAAGCCTGTAGGTGCTGAAGCCCTTCAAAGAGGCACAACATTTGTCAGTAGGGACAACTGCAGGTGGCATGAATGATCTCATCCCTCTGATATTTATCTTAGAACAGATGCTCACACTCATGCAAGGGACAGCAGCAGAAGACGAAAAGCTAACACATCTACCATGTAGATGCTGTGGACTCACAAAGATAAAGTCCCATGGAGAAGGATGAGGAGCTGCCAATGTAGGGAGTGGAGGAGTCGATGGTGGAGGAGCAGGAGGATGTTAATGATGACAAAGACACAGGACAGGAAACCCAATCATCTCAGTGGGGGGCAGATCCAGAAAGAATTGGGTCCTTGTGTAGGCAGGCCAGAATGGTGACCTGTATGCTTGCTTGCTTACATAAAGATAGATATATCATTGATAACAAGCAGTTTCATTATCAATGGATAGCCATTCTTTTAGACCCTCTCTATAAAAGCAAAATAGGGATGTTTTCCTCCTGCCAAAAGGGAGGCTAAACTTCTTTATTACCAGGAAACACTGTGTACTTAACTTGACACAGTTTTTGGGCGGACAGATGACTGCTGCCCTCTTGTCTGAGGCTCTTCTCTAACCCCACGGAGTCACGCACCTCCCACCGTCTCTGCTGCCACAAGCAGCAGCCACATGATGGGGCAATTCTTTCAAGTGTCAGGCTGGGGTAAATAAGCAAAAAGATATCTACTGCCTCAATGCCCAGGTTTAGTCCTACCAGGACTCTGGACTTCCTCTGGCGCATACCCTGTTCCTGAACCTGTGGACTTCTGGACAGGGAACAGTGGCCCATACTGGCTTAGTATTTTCTCTCTGTTGTTCAGCTTCCAGTGAGAGAAGGTTTTCAGCGCCTCACAGGACGTGGTGACACCCAGACGGACCAAGTTGTCTTCCACCAGTGTCCAAAATATTACACTCCCCTGACTAAGGCCGAGGAATAGATCTGCTCTCGCTGACAGTGCCCCATCACACCACTGCGGCAGTCTGGCTGCCTACCGTCATGTTTCACACTGTATGGTTGCTTCTATCACAGCTGCTGTTCTCTGCTGCTAATCCCCTACTGTTACTTCCATTACCACTACATAGTGACCACTACTACTACACACCCCACTAATCACTGGCTATAGTGGTGGCCAGCCTCAGCCAGGGATTTACAGTCCAGGGGTCTCCTGCTATTTGGTAGGAGATCTGTGAGGTGAGTGAAACCTTTTCATTCTGTTTTATAAAGTTGGGGGATAAAAAATGCAGCAAAATACAGGAAAATCCTGGAGAAAATACCTCTGCAGTCCGCAAGACAACTAAGATTGAGAAAAGGATTTAATTTCTAGACAACGATCACAAACATCAATAATTTGTTTTACCAGAGAGGTAGACTATGTGGCTACAAAATGATGGAGAGGGAGACTGTAACGGACCGTTTCAGCAGACAAGGGGTTAAAATCCGTTTAGGCGATATGCCCCTTTCTGAGAGACAGGCACAGCTACTGCAGAACACCAAACTCCCGAACTAGATACAAAATAGCACTCCAAACTGGAACCTCACGAATAGCTGCTAGCAGACGAACAGGAATCAGCTTACACTCCTGGCAATCAGTCTCCAACAGCATACGGTGGATGCCCCCAATAACGAGACAAGGCTCCGTGTTGAGGGTCAAGCAGTGGTCTGACTGTACTTCAAGTACAGCCTCTTTTATTCATAAACCACAAACATAGTACTGCCCACAGGGTTTTGAAATACAACCAATCAGTAATTTACAACACATACAATGTAAGTACAGCAACCAATCGTTCACGCCCCTAGAGGACCAGAAGGGAGACTGCGACACAGGACAGATACAACATATCCCCAGAATGCATCATGGTTTCCTCCTCTCTGTCCCAGAGACAACCGAGGAGCAATCCAATTATCTCTTAGGACAAAGGGAAATCGCCAATACACATGTGCAGACAACAGGACAGACATCACCATTTAAACACACAATGGCACAATGGGACAATAGAAACACACCCAGCATATTCCTCCCAAGCTGACAAGTTACACTTATTATAAATTGTTACAACTTTGTGAGTTTACATTGTCCATACATATAACTTACATCAATTTAAACAATATAACTTGGGGACAAAACTATCCAAAATTCACTTGAATAGGGGCCATAATCCTGAGGCAAGAGGCTTTTAAACAGGCCTCTCCAAAACCCAGTGGCGAGGTTGGTTTCGCCACAGAGACATTTGTATGCGTCTTAAAGGGAAATTCTCTGAAATGTGCCCTGTTGGAGCCTAGAAAAATTATATTTTAGGCCACGGGAGTACGGTCCTTAAAAATTAGGCATTCACCTGACATAAAAGAAATTCTGATTATGTGGCTCGAGGTACATTATGCAGTCAATGGATAAAAATTTTACGGTAGGCCACTGGACTACAGGCCCCAAACATTAGGCATTCACCGGACAGAAAAGATAAAGTGATTATGTGGCTGGAGGTATATTACATGATCGATGGATATCAATTTTACTGCAGACCAGTACAAATACAGGTCAAATACATATGTTTAAAAGAACTAAAAATATAAAATTGGATTAAAAACATGGCTAACGAAATCCCCCCGCTTGAAAAAAAACTAATGATAATAGTTGAAATTCTATAACACGTGGTTGTCACTGGTGTTGAATTCCTCCGAGGCCCCAACAATTATTCATTCACCGGACAGAAAAGAACAAGTAAGTATGTGGCTGGAGGTAGATTACATGGTCATTGGATATAAATTTTCCAGCAGGCCAGTGGACTACAGGCCCCAAAAATTATGCATTCAGCGGGCAGAAAAGAACAAGTAAGTATGTACCTAGAGTAAGATTACACGGTCATTGGATATCAATTTTACTGCAGGCCAGCGGACTACAGGCCCCAAAAATTATGCATTTAGCGGACAGAAAAGAACAAGTAAGTATGTGGCTGGAGGTAGATTACACAGTCATTTGATATCAATTTTACTGCAGGCCAGTGGACTACAGGCCCCGAAAATGATGCATTCAGAGGTCAGAAAAGAACAAGTAAGTATGTGGCTGGAGGTAGATAACACGGTCATTGGATATCAATTTTACAGCAGGACATTGGACTACAGGCCCCAAAAATTATGCATTCACCGTACAGAAAAGATCAAGTGATTATGTGGCTGGAGGTATATTTACTGAAGGCCAGTATAAATACAGGTCAAATACATATGTTTAAAAGAACTAAAAATATAAAATTGGATTAAAAACATGGCTAATGAAGTCCCCCCTCTTGAAAAAAACAACTAATGATAATAGTTGAAATTCGATAACACGTGGTCGTCACAGGTGTTGAATTCCTCCGAGGCCCAAAACATTAGGCATTCAACAGACATAAAAGGCCTTTTATGCCGCTGTATATACATAAGACAGTGACCATTCTTTGTTCTTGGTGTTGTAGGATATGTGTGGGCTGGCATGAGGAAATGCAATTAAACTTGGTCATCACAGGTATTGAATTCCTCCGAGATCCATGCCTCATTCATTTATAGAAATGTGAGGTAGTCCACACTGTCGTGAGCTAGGCGAGTGCGCTTATCGGTCATGATCCCCCCTGCTGCACTGAACGTCCTTTCGGACAGGACACTGGACGAGGGGCAAGCCAAGAGTTCCATGGCAAATTGTGCCAGCTCTGGCCACAGGTCAAGCCTGCACACCCAGTAGTCCAGGGGTTCCTCGCTTCTCAGAGCGTCCGCATCGGCCGTTAACCCGATGTAGTTGGACACCTGTTGGTCTAGGCATTCCCTGAGGCTGGATCCGGAGGGCGGCTGTCGATGGGTTGGCTGCAAGAATGATCTCATATCCGAAGTGACCAACACATTTTCAAACCGCCCTCTTCTCAGCATCTAATGCAGGGGTGGCCGACCTTACAGACTCAAGAGCCCCAAAAAAAAAGTATGACTACCAGGAGCCACAAGCTATACATTTACACATGAGTAAGCGCAGGTACTCTCCTCTCGGGATTCTCCTCTTTAGTGGGGGTGGGTGGTGGCTCTCCCTGCTGTGCCTGGGTGACAGGGGCCTAAATCTCTCAAAATCCTCTGTTCTATTGCTGGGTGACATGAACCCCCTTTTGCCGTGAATGAACCCCTGCTGTGCCTGGGTGACAGGGGCCTAAATCTCTCAAAATCCTCTGTTGTATTGCTAGGCAACATGAACCCCCTTTTGCCGTGAATAAACCCCTGCTGGGCCTGGGTGACAGGGGCCTAAATCTCTCAAAATCCTCTGTTCTATTGCTGGGTGACATGAACCCCCTTTTGCCGTGAATGAACCCCTTCTGTGCCTGGGTGACAGGGGCCTAAATCTCTCAAAATCGTCTGTTCTATTGCTGGGTGACATAAACCCCCTTTTGCCGTGTATGAACCCCTGCTGTGCCTGGGTGACAGGGGCCTAAATCTATCAAAATCCTCTGTTGTATTGCTGGGCGACATGAACCCCCTTTTGCCGTGAATAAACCCCTGCTGAGCCTGGGTGACAGGGGCCTAAATCTCTCAAAATCCTCTGTTCTATTGCTGGGTGACATGCACCCCCTTTTGCCGTGAATGAACCCCTTCTGTGCCTGGGTGACAGGGGCCTAAATCTCTCAAAATCGTCTGTTCTATTGCTGGATGACATGAACCCCCTTTTGCCGTGAATGAACCCCTGCTGTGCCTGGGTGACAAGGGCCTAAATCTCTCAAAATCCTCTGTTGTATTGCTGGGTGACATGAACCCCCTTTTGCCGTGAATGAACCCCCTTTTGCCGTGAATAAACCCCTGCTGTGCCTGGGTGACAGGGGCCTAAATCTCTCAAAATCCTCTGTTGTATTGCTGGGTGACATGAACCCCCTTTTGCCGTGAATGAACCCCTGCTCTGCATTGCTGACAGGGAAGTAAATTTAGTGAAAACATCTGTTACTGATGGGAAGATGCGCGACTACAAGCGCACGCTGCTGATGGCATTCCCACCTGACAGCGGGGGCACAGTGGAAGCACAAGGCGAAGGCAGAGGAGGAGGAAGAGGTCTCCAACGCAGCTTGGGCACCGCCAGCACCTGAGAAGGCAGGGTTAGCAAGGCCCAAATGTGGAAAAGCTTTGTCAGCCTTGGAGGTGCTGACCTGCCCTGCAGCCAGTGTATAGTGTGAACGTGTGTTTAGCAGAGAGCATTATCACAGGCCGCAGCCAATGTGGACAAGCTTACGTTTATTATAATGAACCAGGCCTGGATCCCACAGGACTTGTCCGTACCTTGTGCAGAATAGACATTTATACCGGCCTCAACCATCCATTCTTGGACTCAAGGGCACTTATTCTTTCTTTTATTTTGTTATATGTCCCAATATTTTGGGGGATACCCCAATTTAAAAATAAAAAATAACACAAATCAGTGTTGGCTACCTATTCCTCCTTCACCGCCGCTTCCACCTAGACCGCCACGTCAACCTACACCGCCACATCCACCCATCCACCGCCTCCTCAACCTCCTACTCCAAGGTCCAGATTGTTATTTTTAATCTTTCAGTTTTTCATGTTATTTAAAGTTATTTCCTTATCCACATTTGTTTGCAGAACAGTTGCCATGCTCTTAAGCACATTTTTATGCCTTTTGCAGCCCTCTAGCCCTTTCCAGGACTATTTTAGAGCCATTTTAGTGCCCAAAAGTTCGGGTCCCCATTGACTTCAATGGGGTTCGGGTTCGGGGTCAAGTTCGGGTCCCGAACCCAAACTTTTTTTTCAAGTTCGGCCGAACTCGTCGAACCCGAACATCCAGGTGTCCACTCAACTCTAATTACAATGTTTTGCACTCGCGCAGAAAAATGACGCATTTTCCCGTGACGCACCCGCATCTTATCCTGGCCAAAAACATGACGGCCGTGTGAAAGAGGCCTAAGACTTGATGCAACCTCCTTGGATTAGTTTTTCTACTACATCCCACAGATGACAATCTAATTGAGATAAAAACATTCTCCTAATATCTGGTAGGCCCCATTATGTTATTAAAACAGATTTGACCCATAAAACATGGACTCCTGAAGTCCTCTTAGATGTCCTGTGGTATCATTTGCAGCATATGTGGTAAGTTGCTCGGTAAGGCCTCCATGGATCCCACAGATGAAAAAAGGATTAAGATCTTGGAATTTGGCAACAAATCGTCACCTTGATCTCTTTCTCATGTTCCTCAGTCTTTGTAGTGTGGCTGGGTATTATCCTGCTGAAAAGGAGCACTGCCATTAGGAAGCACCATTGTCATGAAGGTAGGTACTTGTTGATACAATGGTTAGGTGGGTGGTATGTGTTACATCCACATGATCCAGGACCCAGGGTTTCAGCAGAGCACTGCCCAGAGCATTACACTGCCTTCAGCAGCTTGTCTTCATCCCATAGTGCACCTGGTGCTATCTCTTCCCCAGGTAAGTAATGCACACACACCTGACTATCCACATGATGTAACATAATTCATCAGACCAGCCGCCTTCTTCCATTGCGCTGTAGTCCCATTGCAATGTTTATATTCCCATTATATACACTTTCTGCAGTTCAGACGGTCAACATGGGCACTTTGACCGTTCTGTGGCTATGTACCCCCTATGTACCCCCTTACTCAGGAAGCAATCTAAGATGCCCTTTGTATCCTGACACCTTTCTATCATCGCCAACAGTAATGTTGTCAGCAATTAGCTCTAGAGTATCTCTTATGTGAGATTGGACCAGACGGGCTAGTGTTCACCTCCACACATACGATATCAGTGACCACTGGGCGGCCATGATCCTGTCAATGGTCACCGGTTGTCTCTTTTCTTGGGCCACTTTTCGTTGTCACTGACCACTACTATCTAGGAACACCAAGACAAGCCATTCTGGAGATGATCTGACCCCACCATCTACTCATCACAGATCAGATCAGATCTTTACACATTTTTCCAGCTTCCAATACATGAACTTCAAGAACGTGCGGTTCACATTTCATGTGTAGTGTATCCCTAGTTTCCAGGTCTAATATCTTTCCCCTCCTCCTCTGTGCTCGGTGTGGAGTTGGTTCCCACACCACACCGTGACAGACATATTTGTCTCTAAAACAGGACTCTAATAGGGAGACTAGTAAAAAGAAAAAAAATAATAATAAAAAAAGAAATCTCTGATTCACTGACTCCTGTACCCTAGATTCATCCCTGTACCTAATCCCACCCTTGCGTTGCATCCTGTGATGATGCCGTATGTCTCCCCATTAGTGGCCCACCAGTTGTTAAGTGACTGTTCCGCAGCTTGTCTCCTGCATCAACCTTTGCACTCCTGGCCCCTGTCATCATCGGGTGCACTGTATGAGCATCTCTGGCCTGGAAATCTGTTTTAGGCTACTTTTGGTTTTGCTCTTCCTGAGGTTGGGGAGATCTCAAGCTCTTCCTGAGGTTGAGACAGAAAAAGATAGCGATATGTCTGCAAACTGAACATTATTTCCCCATTACCAGCATTTGTATAATTATCTATCCAGTGGTGTCTCCTCAGGATGTCAGATAATTACAGCTAATTGCTCATCATTCCCATCAGAGTTGTGCAGAGTCCCTGGAGGTTGCTCACACATGAAGTATTTAAAGTTCCCTCCTTAAAGCTACTCTGCAGCAAGACATCCCTGAGAAGAGGCCTAAGCTCCGGTGAGTCCCCTCCAGATGAGTGGTGATAATACTCAGTCTTTACCTAAGATTTTCCGGTGTGACATGGCATGGCCAGACATCAGTCCATCATTTCCTGACCTTTTCATTTTGCAGGCATTAGGGGAAGATACACAAGAAGGGATAATAAGTAAGTGCCCTGCTGGCCAAGTGGAGGTTATGAGTAGGTTAGTTGTAGGGAAGATTCCGGGCTTTGAAGGGTGAGAGTTCTAAATTGTGGTCTTCATGTATGTGGCAGCACAGTAGGATGGCAATCTGGCCAGGATATAATAGAAGCCTATAGATCAGGAATGAATATGGGGAGGGTAATGTTTTGGATTCAGGGGGGTTTTCATGTTTACAAGGTCCCTTGCCTTCCTGACATATTGTGTCTGATGCTCCCATAGACTTATTGATGCAAATGTGTAAGGTTACGGTTGGGGTTAGATAAGATAAACAGTTTATATGGCACAGAGCAACTCTTCAAATGGGGATCATTATAGTAGTCTAGTGGATGGCTTGGTTGCCTTGATACCTGGGGTCCTGGGTTCAGATCAAACCAAGAAAAAACATATATTCTCCACATGTTTGTGTGGGTTTTCTCCAGTTACCCTGCTGTCCTCCCACACTCCAAAAACATATATTGATAGTATAGAACATAGAAACCTAGAATGTGTCGGCAGATAAGAACCATTTGGCCCATCTAGTCTGCCCAATATACTGAATACTATGGATAGCCCCCGGCCCTATCTTATATGAAGGATGGCCTTATGCCTATCCCATGCATGCTTAACCTCCTTCACTGTATTTGCAGCTACCACTTCTGCATGAAGGCTATTCCATGCATCCACTACTCTCTCAGTAAAGTAATACTTCATGATATTACTTTTAAACCTTTGCCCCTCTAATTTAACACTATGTCCTCTTGTAGCAGTTTTTCTTCTTGTGAATCTTCTCTCCTCTTTTACCTTGTTGATTCCCTTTATGTATTTAGCAGTTTCTCTCATCTCCCCTCTGTCTCGTCTTTCTTCCAAGCTCTACATGTTAAGGTCCTTTAATCTTTCCTGGTAAGTTTTATCCTGCAATCCATGGACCAGTTTAGTAGCTCTTCTCTGAACTCTCTCCAAAGTATCAGTATCCTTCTGGAGATATGGTCTCCAGTACTGCGCACAATACTCCAAGTGAGGTCTCACTAGTGCTCTGTAGAGCGGCATGAACGCCCCCCTCTGTCTACTGGTAATGCCTCTCCCTATACACCCCAGCATTCTGCTAGCATCTCCTGCTGCTCTATGACATGGTCTGCCTACCTTTACAGTTGTTTTCAAAATTATTCAACCCCCACTGAAATTGAGTGTTTTGGCCAGTTTGACATTGATTTTGATCATTTCAGTCATCTTGTTTACAATTAAATCAAAGAGGCACTTGTAAGGCTACTTTCACACTAGCGTTCGGAGCGGGTCCGTCTGGTGTCTGCACAGACGGATCCGCTCCTATAATGCAGACGTTTGCATCCGTTCAGAACGGATCCGTCTGCATTATAACTTAGAAAAATTTCTAAGTGTGAAAGTAGCCTGAGCGGATCAGTTTTGACTTTACATTGAAAGTCAATGGGGGCGGATCCGTTTGAAGATTGAGCCATATTGTGTCATCTTCAAACGGATCCGTCCCCATTGACTTACATTATAAGTCTGGACGGATCCGCTCGCCTCCGCACGGCCAGGCGGACACCCGAACGCTGCAAGCAGAGTTCAGGTGTCCGCTCACTGAGCGGAGGCTGATCGCTGGCAGACTGATGCATTCTGAGCGGATCCGCATCCACTGAGAATGCATTAGGGCCGGACGGCTGCGTTCGGGGCCGCTTGTGACAGCCTTCAAACGGAGCTCACGAGCGGACACCAGAACGCTAGTGTGAAAGTAGCCTAAGTCAGACAAATATAACATAACATTTATAATGAAATAACCACCAATGTCTTTTCTGTTTTCACATCATTATCAGTTTTATTCAACCCCCAAGTGACATTCAATCTTAGTACTTAGTACAACATCCTTCTCCAGTTATAACAGCTTTTACACGTGAAGCATAGCTTGACACAAGTGTCTTGCAGCGATCTCCGGGTATCTTCGCCCATTCTTCATGGGCAGAAGCCTCCAGTTCAGTCCCATTCTTAGGCTTGCGCGCTGCAACTGCTTTCTTTAAGTCCCACCAGAGGTTCTCAATCGGATTTAAGTCTGGTGACTGCGATGGCCACTTCAAAATGTTCCAGCCTTTAATCTGCAGCCATGCTCTAGTGGACTTGGAGGTATGCTTGGGATCATTGTCCTGTTGAAAGGTCCAACGTCTTCCAAGCCTCAGGTTTGTGACGGACTGCATCACATTTTCATCCAATATCTCCTGGTACTGAAGAGAATTCATGGTACCTTGCACACGCTGAAGCTTCCCTGTACCTGTAGAAGCAAAACAGCCCCAAAGCATGATTGACCCCCCGCCATGCTTCACAGTAGGCAAGGTGTTCTTTTCTTCATAGGCCTTGTTCTTCCTCCTCCAAACATAGCGTTGATCCATGGGCCCAAATAGTTCTCATTTTGTTTCATCAGTCCACAGAACACTTTTGTGGTTTGTCCACATGACTTTTGGCATACTGCAGTCGACTCTTCTTATTCTTTGGAGACAGCAAGGGGGTGCGCCTGGGAGTTCTGGCATGAAGGCCTTCATTACGCAGTGTGCGCCTTATTGTCTGAGCTGAAACTTCAGTACCCACATCTGACACATCTTTTTTCAGTTCCTCAGCGTCACACGGGGACTTTTCTCCACTTTGCGCTTCAGGTAGCGCACAGCAGTCGAAGTCAGCATCTTCTTTCTGCCACGACCAGGTAGCGTTTCAACAGCGCCCTTTGCCTTGAATTTGCGAATGATGCTTCCTATGGTGTCTCTTGGTGTGTTTAACATCTTTGCAATCTTCTTATAGCCATTGCCCTTCCTGTGACGATAAATCACCTCTTCTCTTGTCTTCCTGGACCATTCTCTTGACTTCACCATGTTTGTAAACACACCAGGAAATGTCTAGAAGGAGCCGAGTATCACAGTCCTTTTACATCGGCCTAATTGGTGCTTATTGTGCTTGATTGCTGCTCCTTGACATCCACAGGTGTTTTCAATACCTGATCGAAAACACTTGAATGAACCTCTGTTCTTAAGAGTGGTAGTCTTTAAGGGGTGGAATAATTGTGTCAATGAAGAAATCACCAAAAAAAACATTTAATACTGTATTACAAAAACAATTGATGTCATTTTAGTTGCATTTGGTTCTTTAACCCCTTAGTGACCACCCATACGTGTTTTTATGGCGGTCACTAAGGGGCCTTAGGCTGGGCCGCCGCGTTTTTACGGCGGGCCAGTTTAAGCGCTGCACGGCTCCCCCGTGCAGCGGGGAGCGCGGACCTGGCTCTCACATGAGAGCCGGGTCCCTGCTCTAACAGCCCGGAACGGCAGGAGTGGCGCCCGCTGCATGTAAAGTGGTGACAGAGGGAGCGGACTCCCTCTGTCTCCCATCAGCACCCCGAAAATGCGATCGCGGGGTGCTGATGTGCTGGGAAGCTTACCTTGCTTCCGATCAGGGCCCCGAGCCTGTCTTCCGTTACCTCCAGCAGGATGTGCCTCTCTGGCGCAGCCTGCTGGTCAATGTTCGAATAGCATTGCTATTGAAATGCAATGCATTATAGAGATAATGCATTACATTTTAAAAGCAATCAAAACACTGTATATTATAGTCCCCTTGTGGGACTATTAAGTAGTAAAAAAAATAGAAAAAAAATACACATTTATTAAATAAAAAAAATTCCATAAAATAAAAAAATATGCCTTTTTTTCCATTGAAAATACGCTTTTCAATGAAAAAAATTGCAAAAAGAAAATATCCCCCATATGTTTGGTATTGCCGCGTCCGTAACGACCGGGACTACATAAATATTACATAAATTATCCCCTATGGTGAACACCGTGAAAAATAAAAAATAAAAAAAGACAGAATTTCGAATTTATTCTTAGTTTCCACCGAAAAAAAACGTAATAACAAGCGATCAAAAAGCGGCATTTACTCCAAAATCATACCCATGAAAAATACAAGTCGTCTTTCAAAAATCAAGCCCTCACACAATTCCATATAAAAAAAATAAAAAAAGTTATGGGTCTTGTGAAGTGGCAATGCAAAATAATTTTTGGGGTTAATAAAAGGTGTTTTATTGCAAAAAAAGTAGTAAAACGTAAACAAAATTATAAGTATTTAGTATCACTGTAATCGTACTGACCCAGAGAATAAAGATATTATGTTATTTGTACCGAAAAATGAACGCCAAAAAATGTATAATGTAAAAACGCAGTGGCAGTATTGCTATTTTTCCCCATCTCCCTCCCAGAAAGAGTTAATAAAAGTTAATCACAAAGTTATGTGTACCCCAAAATGGTGCTATTAAAAACTACAACTTGTCCCGTAAAAAACAAGCCCTCATAAAGCTATATAGATGAAAAAATAAAAAAGTTATAGCTCTTGGAACGAGACCATAAAAAAAGGAAGAAAAACGCTTGGTCATAAAGGCCCAAACAGGCTTGGTCACTAAGGGGTTAAAAAGTCCTTGTAAGATTTCATTCTGAACACAATTACAAATGTACACTAAATTCCCTAAAACCCTTTACAGCATTGGGGGTTGAATAATTTGGAACACAACTGTAAGTCTTCTGAAATAATGACCCCTAAATCCCTTTCCTCAGATACTGAGGTCAGGACTGTATCACTGATTGTATATTCTGCTCTTGGGTTTTTACGCCCCAGGTGCATTATCTCGCACTTATCAACATTACATTTTAGTTGCCAGATTTTTGACCAGTCCTCTAGTTTTCCTAAATCCTTTTCCATTTGGTGTATCCCTCCAGGAACATCAACCCTGTTACAAATCTTTGTGTCATCAGCAAAAAGACAAACCTTACCATCGAGGCCTTCTGCAATTTCGCTGATAAAGATATTAAACAATATGGGTCCCAGAACAGATCCCTGAGGTACCCCACTGGTAACAAGACCTTGGTCTGAATATACTCCATTGACTACAACCCTCTGTTGCCTGTCCCTCAGCCACTGCCTAATCCATTCAACAATATGGGAGTCCAAGCCCAAAGACTGCAATTTATTGATAAGCTTTCTGTGTGGGACAGAATCAAAAGCTTTATAAAGTCTAGATAAGCGATGTCTACTGCACCTCCGCCATCTATTATTTTAGTCACCCAATCAAAAAAATCAATAAGATTAGTCGGACATGATATCACTGAAGAAACCCATGCTGTTTTTCATCTTTCAATCCATGGGATTTTAGATGTTTCACAATCCTCTCCTTAAGTATGGTTTCCATTCATTTCCCCACTATTGATGTCAGGCTTACTGGCCTATAGTTGCCCGATTCCTCCCTACTACCTTTCTTGTGACTGGGCACAACATTTGCCAATTTCCAATCTTCTGGGACGACTCCTGTTGCCAGTGATTGGTTAAATAAATCTGTTAATGGTTTGCTAGTTCACCGCTGAGCTCTTTTAATAGCTTTGGGTGTATCCCATCAGGCCCCTGTGACTTATTTGTATTAATTTTAGACAGCTGACTTAGAACCTCTTCCTCTGTAAAGACACATGCATCAAAAGATTCATTAGTCTTCTTTCCTAACTGAGGTCCTTTTCCTTCATTTTCCTTTGTAAAAACTGAACAGAAGTAATCATTGAGGCAGTCAGCTAGTTCTTTATCTTCTTCCATATACCTTCCTTCTTTAGTTTTTAATTTGGTAATTCCTTGTTTTAGTTTCCTTTTTTCATTTTAGAATTCACATTGTGTGCCCCAATGGAGGTGCCCATGTGGATGGTGACAATATATAGGACGTGTTTACGCTGTTTAATAAATAAATCCCACAAGCACCTTGGTCCTGACTTCATAGCACAAACCCAGCGACCCAGACTCAACTCACGGCGTCATGACACGGATGTGCATACTTTGATTTCACTTATTTACTGTAGAATAAAGTTGAAACTTGAAGAGGTGTGAATACTTTCTGAAAACACAAACCCAGCATAGACTCCATCAAGAAAAATTAAGATTCTGCTGTCCTAGTTCCTCTTGCATCTTTGCTCATGTTTGGTGTAGAGGGGACTTGGAAGAGTACACTGTGAAAAATCCTAGTGCTAACTTGAGATGAGGCCCACAAAGGAGAAATAGGGCTAGGCATATATAAACAGGATAACAGCATAAATCAAACAGTAACAGCAATACTGCCTAACGCTAAACTAGCTATTGCAAAATATTCCCCCACAGTCCATAAAGCAGCCTGGCTGCGCCTGAATGTTCCTGCGCAATACTATTTGGAATCCAACAAGGTGAAGTCGGTATCTTGCCGCTTTCTTATATATCCCCAAAGTGTCACTGGTACAGTACAACAAGTTCTTGGCAGTCTCTTGGTGCTTTTCCTTGATCCCCTGGTTTACTCCAGCACGAACCGGACCGTCAGCCACGTGTTTCCTGGGGCCGACGCTACAAGTGTCTTCCTTGGGGCTGGTGTCCGTCTCCCCTGTGAGCCGCAAATCTTGTTCTGGCTCCACAGGGGTTCTCTCCTGACGTCCTCAGCCTTCACCAGGCAGCCTCCGTCTGGTCTCTTCCTGTTCTGCCAGGAAACCCCTCCCGTTCACAGCCTCAAACCTTCATTTACAGTTCGCCATAACCCTTCTGAGAGTCCTAGCCTGCCCCTAAAGTATCAGTATTTAGACTTTACAAGGTAAATATATATAAGAATTTTCTCGATAGTAAACTTCAATGTAGATTAGTCCTTTGCTGCCATCTACTGACCAAACGAATTATAGCAGGCAATTTACACTCTACATTCAATTACATTGGTAAATCATGCTTACACTCTTACAACCTCCATCTGGCCATATGCAGCGCTTACTTTGTCCTATAGCACACCTATACATGAATGTAATGGTACCTTTGTTTTTTTCTTTACACTTGCAGAAGCTGGAAAAACAAAGTTTAATTCATATGCAAATGAGCACTCGCAATTGCCCAGGGGCAGCGTTCATTGTGTTGGAGCCCGGGCTGCTCTGCTTTTTTCATTGTTTTCCCTTCCCCAGCCTCTGCCTCTGCCCGCTCTCCTATTCCCTTGCGTCATCCTTCAATCTGGCCGAGATACCGCGCCTGCACACTGCCTCGCCGAGCCGGGGCATGCCCACTGCGATGCCCATCGTAGGCACGACTGCTCATGCGCCAGCGAAACCAGCAGCAAGGGGGCATTCGCCGGTGCATGCACAGTAGTTAAAGCGATGCCGTGCCCACAATGGGCCAGAACTCCAGCACAATAACAGTACATCAAGAGCCTCATGACGTACTGCAGAAGCCTGAGATCATCATGCACAATGCCACGTGTGTGCTTGAATAGTGTAAAGCATGTCATCACTGCACTCTGGAGCAGCTGCACACAAGTCTAAGATCTGTGTACACAATGCCACGTGTCTGCTGCAGCGATGCAAAGCACGGCAACCAGTGCTGGACTGGAGTACCTAGGGCCCTCCGGTGGAATTGATTCTGGGGGCCCACCCTGCAGCTACTGTAAATGGTAATAATTTTGGTCTCGTACTTGAACATGTGTATTTTTGCAGACAATCCAGGGGGCAAAACAGAATAATATTGTGCAGGACTACACGGCATCACAGTTTTTTCTCATTAAGCAGCGAACCCACGGCTTTTAGGTCATACCTTAGATGTTTTCCACAGTCAGCAGCGTGGATGCCCCTCACACATGGACATTTATTCTCCTGAACCACCCAGTCCCTCAGCCAGGCTAAACTACATCCAAAGTGGAGCAAATATTTCCAGCAAATGTAAAAATTTATTGGGGTTAATAGACCATAAGTTTCCCAGACACTTGAGAAGGACCCTGCGGGGGGTTGGTACGAGGTGGCACATGGGGTATTCACTCCAATAAACTTTCCATTGATGGCGCTGCCGAATATTTTCTTCACTTTAGTCTGATATTTATTTCTCTTTACTGTGTAATGTTTATTGTGGATGATGCAGTGGCATCTGTGGTCGCAATATAATGTATGGCGGCCATATTAGGAGTCTGCATGTCCAAAATAGGGTCATGTGCACGAACCTTCGCACACAAACCATATGATTTTCTTCAGACACGGGGAAGAGAACCATTTTTGTAGTTTTATGAATTTACATTTTACTACTTTTGTAGAGAAAACTTCTTCTGCATGACACTGCTGTGAACACTGACCGGGCAGCAGCAATGTGGCTCCTGCTCTGGTCCTGGTGGTCGTGTGTCTGCAGTCTTGAGCAACTTCTCTGTGGCCAGAACGTCAGCCCCAGTTACATGAGAAATCAGCAAGAATAAAACGCAACACTAAATGTCCCCCAAAGGTCTGGTATAAAAAAAAGACCAAAAAATAAATACCGGTAAATGTCCCCACACCCCACAATACAGCGGCAGCTTCTCGCCCTGTAGGACCATAACTCATACACCCCCTAGATCAGTGATGGATAACCTCCGGCACTCCAGCTGTGGTGAAACTACAACTCCCAGCATGCTCCATTCCTTTCTGAGAAGTTCTGAGAACCGTCAAGCAAGTATACATCTTGGGAGTTGTAGTTTTAGCTCAGCTGGAGTGCCGGAGGTTGGCCATCACAGTCCCATATCAAAATGACTATGGAACTATGGAACAGGAGCATCATTTTAAAAAGAATTTTAGTTGCACTTTGAGGTATAAATATTTTTTTTTATATGAAAAAACAAAACAAAAGTATTTCCGGGTATAAAAAACATGGAAACGAATAGGAAAAAAATCCTTGTACTAAAAAAAAAAAAGTGCCTGGTCAGGAAGAAGGTTAACCTTTATATTTATTTATTACATGGAAATCTGCAATTATACATTTTTTAATGGCTTTCACTGTAATTTGATTTTGATTTTGCCCATGCCCTGGAAATGCTAGATTATCTATATCACTCTGAGGTGCCAAGGTCGTAAGGACGTTGTCCCACGTAACGGCTGCCACATGGTCAAACCATGGCCGAAAGCCGGAAGACCAGTGTTTTAGACTATGCCTAAAACAGGCGTAGGAAATAATGACTAAAAATAATGACTAACGGGTCTGCTGGTTGCTCCCCTTCTCCACCCACACTACGACCTATCGTGAGTGGGGTAAAGTCGCAGACTGCGCCAGAAATGCGTCTAATATAGGTCTATCTCTGGATAGTAAATGACCCCCGAAGTGTCCGTGAGATTTGTCTAATCCCATGTACTGGATTACACTGTGGTTTTTCGGCATGAGAATCCACACGGAAAAACAGCATGTAATCTGCAATCTGTGCGGGTCGCCTAAGACGAGGGCTACACGCAACATGTGTCACGCAACTTCTTGTCACTAAAAAGTCATGCAACATTTTTTTTATAATTACACTGCGTGCAGAATTATTAGGCAAATGAGTATTTTGACCACATCATCCTCTTTATGCATGTTGTCTTACTCCAAGCTGTATAGGCTCGAAAGCCTACTACCAATTAAGCATATTAGGTGATGTGCATCTCTGTAATGAGAAGGGGTGTGGTCTAATGATATCAACACCCTATATTAGGTGTGCATAATTATTAGGCAACTTCCTTTCCTTTGGCAAAATGGGTCAAAAGAAGGACTTGACAGGCTCAGAAAAGTCAAAAATAGTGAGATATCTTGCAGAGGGATGCAGCACTCTTAAAATTGCAAAGCTTCTGAAGCGTGATCATCGAACAATCAAGCGTTTCATTCAAAATAGTCAACAGGGTCGCAAGAAGCGTGTGGAAAAACCAAGGCGCAAAATAACTGCCCATGAACTGAGAAAAGTCAAGCGTGCAGCTGCCAAGATGCCACTTGCCACCAGTTTGGCCATATTTCAGAGCTGCAACATCACTGGAGTGCCCAAAAGCACAAGGTGTGCAATACTCAGAGACATGGCCAAGGAAAGAAAGGCTGAAAGACGACCACCACTGAACAAGACACACAAGCTGAAACGTCAAGACTGGGCCAAGAAATATGTCAAGACTGATTTTTCTAAGGTTTTATGGACTGATGAAATGAGAGTGAGTCTTGATGGGCCAGATAGATGGGCCCATGGCTGGATTGGTAAAGGGCAGAGAGCTCCGACTCAGACGCCAGCAAGGTGGAGGTGGAGTACTGGTTTGGGCTGGTATCATCAAAGATGAGCTTGTGGGGCCTTTTCGGGTTGAGGATGGAGTCAAGCTCAACTCCCAGTCCTACTGCCAGTTTCTGGAAGACACCTTCTTCAAGCAGTGGTACAGGAAGAAGTCTGCATCCTTCAAGAAAAACATGATTTTCATGCAGGACAATGCTCCATCACACGCGTCCAAGTACTCCACAGCGTGGCTGGCAAGAAAGGGTATAAAATAAGAAAATCTAATGACATGGCCTCCTTGTTCACCTGATCTGAACCCCATTGAGAACCTGTGGTCCATCATCAAATGTGAGATTTACAAGGAGGGAAAACAGTACACCTCTCTGAACAGTGTCTGGGAGGCTGTGGTTGCTGCTGCACGCAATGTTGATGGTGAACAGATCAAAACACTGACAGAATCCATGGATGGCAGGCTTTTGAGTGTCCTTGCAAAGAAAGGTGGCTATATTGGTCACTGATTTGTTTTTGTTTTGTTTTTGAATGTCAGAAATGTATATTTGTGAATGTTGAGATGTTATATTGGTTTCACTGGTAAAAATAAATAATTGAAATGGGTATATATTTGTTTTTTGTTAAGTTGCCTAATAATTATGCACAGTAATAGTCACCTGCACACACAGATATCCCCCTAAAATAGCTAAAACTAAAAACAAACTAAAAACTACTTCCAAAAATATTCAGCTTTGATATTAATGAGTTTTTTGGGTTCATTGAGAACATGGTTGTTGTTCAATAATAAAATTAATCCTCAAAAATACAACTTGCCTAATAATTCTGCACTCCCTGTATAGTCTATGGTGTCGCACATGCATGTGTGACATGCTGTGACTGTGTGTAGTTCACCAGTTAGGAGGAGGGGCCCACAGTGGAAGAATATGGGCCCCGTCTCTGCAGAAACACAGGCAGCAATGTAATGCCTGCTGCACTTCTTCCGTCCTTGGATCCACTAAATCTAACTCAATGAGTGGAGAATTTACAGTATAGACATCAGGCAGTCTACATGAATCTGACAGTGGGGTGCTGATGTGTATATACTGTATACGGGCAGGGCACTTGTGTGCGGGCAGATGGGTCTGTCAGACATCGCAGGCTAGGGCCCACCCAGGAATGTCACGTGGCTATCGAGAACCACAAGACCTCATGCACCCAGGATCCTTTAATCCAATGTTCCCCAACTCCAGTCCTCAGGGTCCACCTACCAGTCATGATTTGAGAATATCCCACAGAATGAAGACCGGTGCTAAGTCCTGATGCACCGACACAAATTATATCACCTACTCAGTACTAAGGAAATCCTGAAAACCTGACCGTTAGGTGGGACCGAAGGAGTGGAGTTGAGGAACACTGCTTTAATCCCAATAAAATACGCAAAACTTCCTTATTCAATCCAAGGAAGGCGTCATACCAAGTCCTTGAGATTCTGCCAGTCCAATTGTACCCTAAGGCCCCTTTCACACGAGCGAGTATTCCGCGCGGGTGCAATGTGTGATGCAAACGCATTGCACCCGCATGGAATCCGGACCCATTCAATGGGTCTGTGTACATGAGCGTTGGTTTTCGCTCATCACTTGTGCGTTGCGTGAAAATCGCAGCATGTTCTATATTCTGTGAGTTTCATGCAACGCTGGCCCCATAGAAGTGAATGAGGCTGCGTGAAAATCAGTTTTTCACGGATGGTTGCTAAGAGATAAAAACTGAACACTATCGCAGACAAAACTGAATGACTTTGTTTGCGAAATCGTGCATTTTTCACTGAATGCATTCGCAACGCATCCTGAACTAATCCGCGCACGCTCGTCTGCAAGGCGCCTAAGGGGGAGTTTTATCAAAACTGGTTCAATGGAAAACTGGTGTTACTGCCCATAGCAACCAATCAGATTGATAATTTCATTGTCCAAAGAAGCTCTGAAGAATGGCAGCTGGAATCTGATTGTTTGCTATGGGCAGGTAAACCAGTTTTCCTTTGCACCAGTTTTGATAAGTGTAAGGCCGATTCATTGGCCTGTATTTGCGGGAGGGGCTCGGCTGCCTACTTCAACGGCTAGCGCCCCTCCCACCTTGTACGTCGTTCGCAGCGTTTTGTTGGGAGAGCAATACCTGGCGTGAGAGGAGTGCGGCGTACCTCGAATTCCTGATCTCGGCGAGGGTAAGAAGCTGCTTCTCTGCAGCGCACAGTGTTAGAGTCCGGCTGGCGGGGGGTCGGCACCCTAGGTGAGGGGGGGCACTCCCGCACCGGAGCAACAATGCCAGGGAGTTGCGCGGCTCCCCACACGGTATAGGTGCCCAGTCGGAGGTGGGTCGGACCTTGGCTGATGGGGGGCTCCCCCGCACTGGTGCACTCTGCCAGGGAGCTGCGCGGCTTCCCACGCGGCACACGATCCAAACCGGAGGGGGGCGGGGCCCGTGATGTAGGAAGGGCTCCCCCTGCCCCGGTGCACAATGGCAGGGTGCTGCACTGCTCCCCACGCGGTATGGGTGCCCAGCCGGCAGTGGGTCGGCCCCTGGCTAATGGGGGCTCCCCCACACTGGTGCACTCTGCCAGGGAGCAGCGTGAGCTCCCCACGAGGCTATTGTGTAAAAGTACAGGGGACAACGTGTCCTCGCTCATAGTTTTCATTAAAATCTGGCCGTGCCGTTAGTTAGACAGGGATCGGGGGTGGGAGAACTAGGCTAGGTCAGGGGGAGCAGATCATAGGCGGTAGCTGGCTTCCTTCTGCCGGCCGTACTTAAGGTTTCCCAGGGGGTGTGTTTAGGTACAAGGTGTTATTTAGTCCATGCAGGTGATCGCAAGGTCCAGGGGAGGGGCGAGTTACAGAGTACCGCATGGCCCACAGGTCTGGTCTGCTGCGAGCAATCCTAGCGGAGGCTGTGGGTCAGGGACCTAGGTCCGCTCGTGTCAATCTTAAGCCAGTAGGGGGGCTTAGTAGGTGTGGCTTCCCACAGTATTTTCCCCTATAGTTTACAGGTTAAGCAGGTTTTGCAAGGGTTAATGATAAAACACTTATTACATCAACCACGTGTTACTCATTTGCATGGTTCCTCACAACGTGTGCTCAATTCAGTGTTGATGCCTTAATTGTTTTGCTTCTAGGTCCAAACCTTGTCTCAGTTACATCCTGGATTTTGGCTTATTGGCAAGGTAGTAGGGGCACACGTCGGGGAGGGGGGAGGAGAAAAGTCACAAGCTGGGTTTGTGTCTCATGCACTGTCTCACGTCCAGGTCGTGCTGTGTTTCTAGCGTTCGGTGGTTGTCAGTCCGTAGGTATTCAGAGCGGGTAAGTGCATGGTCTCACCCTCTGTGTGTCACTTTCTGGGTGTCGGTTCCTAGCCACTCCTCCACAGTCCTGTTGTCTTCTTTCGTGTGCGGAGTTGCACGGTGGGTGGGGTACTCTTCCACGCACTGTTGGGCAGGTTCACTGGTGCTTGTGGTCGTGCAGTTTCAGCCGATCGATTTACGTTACTCTCTCCACAGTTGTGATGTCACATGCATCTGATATCGTCGAGGCGTCTGTGGACGAGAACATGGCAGGAATGTCCGAAGGGGGCAGTATTCCGTCCCTGCGAGCATGGACTATCCCTAGGCTTACTTCGGAGTTGACGAAGAGGGGCATCCCTTTCCCGGCTTCTGCCAGGAAGGCAGAATTATATCAGCTGTGGAAAGACTCTGTGGCACCACGTCAAGATGATCTCTCCATGACCACGGTGCAAACATCTCTCGCTCAGTTGCATGTCATGCTGAACAGCCTAACGTCAGCTGTTACTTCTATTCAAGCGAGGTTGGAGTCCGTCGAGTCTCGCGGCTCGGTCATTCCTGTCTCTCCCCCTGATGTACCCGTTGCCACCACCTCCGCAGCGGGGGAAAAGCGTACCACCCTGGCTATTCCCAACGTTTCTCCTTCTCATTTTGTTCCTGCCAACATCAGGAAGAATATCTTAGAGGGTAGGGATGTTAACCTCGCTTCTTTGCTGATAGCCTCCAGGGACTTGTCCGACAGCAAAGTTATTGCTTGCGGGGAAGTCTCGGTGGTGCTGAGAGGCCGTGACTACAGGCTCAACCGCAAGTTGATCATTCCAGAGTTTGTCAAGACATTCAGCCTTTTCAGAGATGTAATTTGTTCTGTTAGGCCAGACAGGAGGGAAGAACTCGATCTGTACCTTTTCCGAGTCACAGAGTCGGGATACAAGTACGGAGGGTGTTCGTTTTACGATTACCATTGTTCTTTTGCAGCCAAAGCAGCGGCAGCGTTAACACAGTTTGTTACAGATTGGTCAAACTTAGACACCGAATTGTTTTGCAGCCATTTTGCGGGTCTTAAAGCTCCTTCCTGTTCTTCATGTCAGTCCATCTTTCACTCAGCTGAGTGGTGCCACAAATCAGCCGCCAGTACTCCGTCCTACCCTTCCAGTTCGTCGGCCGGGCCACTTGATGTCTTCAGGGCTCCTAGCTCAGTTGACAAGTTAGGCCGGCCCATTGTTCAGTTGGGTAGGGCCCAGATTTGTAATAATTACAATTACGCATCTTGTAATTGTGGTCATTGCCGTTTGCTGCACATCTGTTCCAATTGCTTCAGGGCCCATCCCAGAGTCGAATGCACATTAAAATCATTAAAAGCCTACATGAGTGTGGTCAATACCGATTGTTTACGGGGGTATTTGCAGGGTCATCATAATCCGGGGTTTGTATAGGTTCTGATTTCAGGGTTTTGCGAGGGCTTTCATACTGGGCTAATCACGACACCAGAGTTCACGCATGAGTGCAGGAACCTTCAGTCTGCCGAGAGGAATCCTAGTGCTGTAGACAAACTAATTGAGTCCGAGTTGGATAAGGGTTTTTTGATCGGTCCTTTTAAAGTGCCCCCCTTTCAGCGGTGGAGAGTTAGTCCCGTTGGGGTAGTCACGGGTAAGTTTAGCAAGAAGGAGAGACTTATCATCGACCTGTCAGCCCCACATGGTTCCCACATCCCTAGTCTTAACTCCCCCTCATTCCTTCAGAGGAAGTGGGCATGAGGTATTCGTCCATTGACTAGGCCATCGCCATTATCATGCAGTTAGGACCCGGAGCGATGTTGTCTAAGGCTGATATCTCTGATGCCTTTAAATTACTTCCCATTATGCCAGCACTCTGGCAATGGCACGGCATTAAGTGGAAGGACCGATATTAGTTTTCCACCAAACTCACTTTCGGTTCTAAGAGCAGCCCGTGGCTCTTTGATCAGCTGGCTCAGGTCCTCCATTGGGTTTTAGAACATAAGGTACCCTGTGAATTTGTTATTCATTATTTAGACGACTTCCTGCTGATCGAGAGGCCAGGGTCAGCCTCCTTAGGGCTGGGGAGGTTATTTAGATGTTTCTCCCAGTTAGGTGTCCCGGTCTCCCCCAAGAAAGTAGAGGGCCCGTCCACAGTCATCACTTTCCTGGGCATTGAGCTAGATTCACAGTATATGTTAGCCAGGTTGCCGTCGGACAAACTAGTTAGGATCAGGGAAGTCATTCAAAGGTTTTCTGTCACAACCGTGGTCACTAAGGCTGATTTACAGTCGCTACTGGGCATGTTGAATTTCGCCATGCGCATCATCCCGCAAGGCAGGTCGTTCATCTCCCGCTTGCTTGCGCTCCTGGCCACAGCCCCGGAACAAGACAGCCCAGTGCGTCTGGATAGTCAGGCCTTAGCTGACCTACACATGTGGGACCACTTTCTTTGCCAGTGGAACAGGGTGTCCTTGTTTATCCCCGAGTAGTCTTTTCGGACGTGGCTGCTTGCTCAGGTTTCAATGCTATTTTTGGCACCCACTGGGTCGCAGGCGAGTGGCCTGCTGAGGTGAGGCAAATCCCTGGGTTCATGCAAACCTCAGCACTGTTCGAACTGTACCCCATTGTGGTAGCCGCCCGTGTTTGGGGCAGTCGCTGGGTAAATCGCACTGTTTTGTTTGTAATCGACAACGCTGCGGTGGTAGATATCTTAACTAGTGGGTTGTCTAAGTCGTCCTATGTCATGTGCCTCTTAAGACGTCTAGTTCAACTCTCCTTGCAATATCATTTCTGTGTTAATAGTACGCATGTGCCAGGTTCTCAAAATGTGGCAGTTGACGCTTTATCGAGGGCTAATTTCTCCCTTTTTTTGCAGGTCATGCCAGAGGCAGATGTTGTGGGCGCTACCGTCCCCCCTCACGAGTCATTAATACTGGTTTGACTGGTCACCTAGAGACGGCCCAAGCTTTACTAGCCAAGTCCCTTTCGCCAAATACGGCTAGGGCATATCGCATCGGGTGGAGGGCGTTTTGCAGTTTTCAGGGGTTATGCCCTGAAGGGGAGTCCAGTTTTGTGGAATACATCCTTGCTTTCATTGGCTACTGCCACTCAGAGCTCAAGCTGTCCCACAACACGGTGAAGACATACTTGTCGGGGGTGCAGCATTTCCTCTCTGTCAGTCATCCTGAACGGGCATCAGTGTTTTCTATGCATGCTGTCAAAGCTACGTTGAGGGGTTTGAGCAGATGTGGATCAGGAGGCCAAGTACGCAGACAAGCTGTTACTGGACTGCTTTTCCGTAACCTGTCTGACATCCTGGACAGGAACCCTTTTGGGGTTTTGCCCAGCCTGGTGCTTAAATCTGCTGTTTATTTAGCCTTCTATGGCTTCTTGAGGCCTGGGGAGTTTACTTGTTCCCCTGATAGTAACAAGTTTCTCACAGTCAGCCAGTTGGTCCAGAGTCCTGAGGGTTACGTTCTGCTGCTGAAGACGTTCAAGACCTTGCAGATGGGTACCCCAGTGTCCTATTTCCCCACGTCTCATCGATGGTGCCCTGCCAGAGTTCTCCGTCAGTTGCAGACAGCCTTAGCTGGGTTCGGGCCAGATAGCCCACTATTGCCTTTCGGGGTGGTACCACTCACTACTCATCAGTTCGTGTCTCATGTACGCTCCTTAGTTGCCTGTTTAGGCGGCGACTCAGCTGCGATCTCAGGACATTCATTCTGTATAGGTGCAGCATCCGCGGCCTCCAAGAATCAGGTACCAGCGCATGTCATCCAGAAGTTAGGTCATTGGCGCCCCACGTGCTTTAGCCGCTATATACCTCACCCCAAAACTGAGATGTCAATGGCCTTCCAAAGTCTGGTTTTGTGATTTGTGCTGTAATAAATTACTCCTGCTACTCAGTATGTAAGGCCGATTCATTGGCCTGTATTTGTGGGAGGGGCTCGGCTGCCTACTTCAACGGCTAGCGCCCCTCCCACCTTGTACGTCGTTCGCAGCGTTTTCCCCACCCACCCTTACTATCCACTACTCTCAAAGGGGATGCCCTCTTTCAGGTCTCCCTATTACGGCGCGGTTGCAGCATAACTCTAACCGCTTAGGGGCAGGGTAGTTTAGGTAGGATGGGGTGCATTCTGTTCCACTTAAGAGCCCAAATTGACTGAACGAGGTGTGGAGTTTTGTTCAGTTTCTGTGATGTAGTTTAGGAGATCGGGGCCCAGATTAGCAGTCCTGTGTGTGTTGAGCTTGTATATGACGGGTTGTGAAATACGGTATTACATTAAAATATATCTTTTACTACATTACTACAATATAATGTACCCTCAGTGTATATGTGATTTATGTATTTTATGCTCATTAGTGATTCTTTTTAAGATCGGAGTTGGGTCTTTAGCATATGCTCAAAAATCAGGGCAGAGTCCCCCAAAACAGTTCTATGTGTTGCACGCTCCATCCACTTCTATGACAAACTACAGCCAATCAAGACCACAGAACTGGGAGAAAAATAATCGAATCTTTTGGACTTGTTGTGATGTCTTTTGGTGATTTTTGCTTTTAATTAATTTAATGCCTGTTAATTTTAAAATCCTGTAGGTTTGTAAATTTCATTGGATAAGCTCCAAGACTTTTATGAACTCTTGACTTGGATGTAGGTTGCAGTATTATTGACCCTTCTGAGCTACAGAGGGATTGACTTTGACCCATATGTCCTATGACCCAGCACAGTGCAGTGTACGGTGGTTACCGGATGATATTAGTAAACCCCCCTGTGTTTCCACTTTGTATAATTAATGTTTTTGTCATTTTTAGATGCAGGAAACATTTGTCTACGTGATTACATTTGGTGATGTCCAACGTGAGCAGATTCCACCCTGATTATTTCATTTTACTGGGGATCCCTGGCCTGGAGGAGTCACATCTCCTGCTTTCCATCCCCTTTTCCATCATGTACATATTAGCTTTGTTCGGTAATTCCATGATAATGTTTGTCATTAGCTCCAATGAACATCTCCACCAGCCCATGTACATCTTCCTGATGATGCTGACGGCCACGGACATTCTTCTATGCTCTTCTGCCGTTCCAAAGGCCCTCAGTATATTCTGGTTCAATTCTCATGAAATCCTCTTCAATTGCTGCCTGCTTCAGGTCTTCTCCATCCACTTTCTCTTCGTCATTGAGTCATCCATCCTGTTGACCATGGCTTATGACCGATACATTGCCATTTGCTCACCATTGACCTATACAACTATCATAACAGCCTCATTCATTAGAAGGACAGTTCTTTTAGCCATTATAAGGGCCTTCTGTATCATCACTCCTCTTGTGTTTCTGCTCAATCGACTTCCATACACTAAAAGTAACATAATCGTTCACACTTACTGCGAGCACATAGCAATGGCACAGAAGGCAACTGTGGACATCACGGTCAATAGTGTCTATGGGTTGGTGGCTGCATTTTCCTCCACGGGAGTAGACATGATCCTCGTTGCTGTGTCGTATGGGGTCATTATTCGCACAGTCCTGAGACTTCCGACCTCTGAAGCTCGGTCCAAGGCCTTCAGTACCAGCATGTCTCACATATGTGTCATCCTCCTCTTCTACATACCGGCCTTCTTTTCTTTTATCGCCCACCGGGCCGGTCAAGGTAAAATACCCCCTTCTGCTCTCATTCTCTTCGCCAACCTCTATGTCATGGTCCCTCCCATGATGAACCCAATAATCTACGGCATCAGAACCAAAGAGATTCGTCAGAGGTTGGGTGCCATGTTGGGTAAGAATATGATGAGAAATCCTTTCTCTGTCTTCAGACTTGGATGGAGGATCAGAACCTTTTAGAAGTTCCCTCACCTCAACCACATCAGACAAACAGGAGAGATGTAGAAACGAAAATGATGAAATATGGAGGGCATGTCATTAACCATCTTATGAGCTGTATAGAGGCACACATGTATGTGACCACATAAACCTATCACATGTCGCTCTGATAGATTAATCAGCCAATCACTGATAGATGTTCAGCAAATACAGGGCAACATACGAGGACCATTGGGTAGACTGTATTGTCTGTGGCAGGGTCTCCTGAAGCACCAGTACATGGAAATGCCAAAATATATTAACTTTATTATAGTTGTAACTTGAAAGATGCATTGTATTATTATTATTTTTGTTGTTATTGTATGTTATTGCTATTATTATTATGTGATCATTCCTCAGATATGATCGTCCATTGCCTACTGTATTGTACACTGTGGTTAATAAATAGCAGGCTACATTGCCATGTATCTCCTTATTACTGGAGTCTTCACTATTATCAGCTTCTCTGTCTCTTAACCTTCATTGTGTCTGTACTTCTATGTCTTTTATGTAGATTTCTGGGTTGTAACTGTGAACCTTTCTGAAGGAGGCTATCTCATGAAGAAATCTTTTTTCCATCTGACCTATTAGTGCATAAGAACATCATAAAATGGGTTTTCGCACTCGGGGCCCTCCCCTATGAGGCCATAGGGGAAGCCATTCTACACTAGCAGTTCCAGCTCTAGAGGACCCAGTCTGTACATACAATACATGGTCAGCTGTTCATGACATCGACGTTTCTTCCCACATTTGCTGTCGGAGAGATGTATGGAAGAGACGTCAGTCAGAAGTGGTCATCACTTTCCTTGCTTTAGCTAAATGGTGGATGCTAGAAGCCGTGTGCCACAGTGTCTGTAGGTGGGGGTTAGGTGTATACATATAGCTAAATAGACAATTCACAAAGTCCAGGGTAAAAATCCCTAACTGAAGTATGGAAGAAGAAAGATTAAAACTAGAGGTGAGCGAATTTCTCAAAAATTTTATTCGGCCGGTTCGCCAAATTTTTCGAAAATATTTGGTTTGATCCGTGTAACGGATCTCCTTGCACCCCGACCGGGTACCTCCATCGAATGATGCTCCTAGCGCTTCCAGAGGACTCCAAGCACTCCACTTGACACCATAACTGCCACAGACCCCACGAACTGCCGAAGCTTGGTTGAGGTCTCGCCGTCTCCTACCCACCCTGGACCTACGACAAGGCTCCAGGCTCTAGTGGGTGAACCTCTCCTAAATCCAGAGAGCAGGAACAGCTCTTACAAGAACTAGTAGTTATAGGCAGGGGAGTAGAGCAAATCTTCAGTGTATAGCAATCCCCCAGTGTTGATCAGTTACCCAAACACCAGCCTCAACATGATGAAGGGTAAAAACAGGAACTCTTTATTGAACACACAAGCATTGACTTATACACATTTTCCAACAAGGTTACCACCCACAGGGTTTTGTAAAAACAACCAATAAGCACGTACAATACAGTAAAACACTCCCACACAAAATCCTCCCCTCTGCCTGTGATATAATTACCTTACACAATGGGTTAATGTAATCATCACAGGCAGGAGAATACACAATGTCTTCTGTCCTGGAGACAACCGAGGAGTAATTCAATTATCTCTCAGGACAAAGGGAAATTGCCAATACACACGTGGAGACAATAGGACAGACATCACTACTCAAATATACAATGTCCCACCCTTTACAATACACATAGACATTTACATTTCCCAAAATGGCATGAATTAGACCAGGGGTTCAAAAGTTTAGCATGGGCTGATGAGAGGGCCCATAATCCTGGGGCAAGAGGCTGGCAAACCGGCCCCTCCAAAACCCAGTGGCGAGGTTGGTTTCGCCACAATCCGAATTTATTTGTGGAGAATCGAGTAAAAAAACGGCTATTTCCTGGCTGCAGAGAGCCTTTATAGTGGTGTAGAACACTGTGCTTTGCAGTTACACGCATAGGGAGTCTGCTGTAGTAGTGAGATAATACTGTGAGTCCGTATGACATGCAGATGACAGGCGTCGCTCTTAGAATCACTGCACACTTCACTTATTTGGGCAGTCACGGGGCCAAAACTGACCAAATAACTCAAGTGTGAACTCAGCCTTACAGGTCGATGTTAGCGCCAAGAAGAAGTGCACTCCTTTTACACCGTCGTCAGCTGATTCCACATAGATGTCTACAGAACCTGTTATATTAAACACTTATACAAGTAGAGCCCCCTCACAGAGTGGAGAGGGGGTCAGCAGTAAGTTTGTGTTGACGTTACTGATTATTTTGCCCTTCCGCTGACCCGTCAGAACAATAACCCCCAAAAAACAGATCCTGTCTGTGCAGCATCCGCCTTCACTCCGTCAGCATTAGGTCAGTAATCCATCAGTATTGCTAAATCCCCAAAAAATAGGAGAGGATCCAAAACAGAGATGACACGTGAATGGAATATTTGCATGTCTTCTGTGTTTTGTACCCACTCCTGCTTTTGGCTACCAAATCACAAGCCAATTCTGATGGGACCATACCGGCCTTACAGCTGCTACACAGACAGGATCCATTGTGCGTCTCATTTCTCCTTCCTTCTGACAAATCAGAAGAAGGGTCAAATAAATGATGATGTGAACCAGGCCGAAAGGCAAAATAGTGGCCCAGTCATGAAGCGGGGAGGGTGGGAACAGCATGGAAAGTCCACAGAGTGGCCCTATGACATAGTGGTGAGGAACAAGCAGCATAAGGAGACCACATAGTGGCCCAATGACAGAGTCTGAAGGTGGCAGCATCAGGAGGCCACAGAGTGGCACAATTACAGAGTGTGGAGATGTCGGCAGCATAAGGAGGAGGCCACAGGGTGGCACAATAACAGAATGTGGAGGTGGTGGCAGCGGCATCAGGAGGAGGCCATAGAGTGGCACAATGACAGAGTGGAGGTGGAAGCAACAGCATCTGGAGGCCAGAGAGTGGCAAGGTGACATAGTGTTGAGGTAGCAGCAGCATCAGGAGACCACAGAGTGGCAAACTGACATAGTGTAGAGGTGGCAGAAGCATCAGAAGAAAACAGAGTGGCAAGGTGGCATAGTGTGGAGGTGGCAGCAGCATCAGGAGACAACAGAGTGGCAAGGTGACATAGTGTGGAGGTGGCAGAAGCATCAGAAGACCACAGAGTGGCAAGGTGACATAGTGTGGAGGTGGCAGCAGCACCAGGAGACCACAGAGTGGCAAGGTGACATAGTGTGGAGGTGGCAGCAGCATCAGGAGACCACAGAGTAACCCTGTGACCCTGTGGGTGGCAATACCAGTACCAGCTGAAGATTATGGGTGAAGGAAGGAGCACTTGGAAAAAGATGTGTGGCATCAGGCTGGTGGCAGCATCAGAATAGTAGCTGAGGCAGGTAGCCAGAAGAAACCGGTCTCTTTTGTCAAAGTGTTGGTGTGGCACCATGGATGATCTAGTCTAATGCATCAGTCATTGGTGGGTGGAAATCCTGGTTGATCCACGCCTGATTTATCTTGACAAAGGTCAGTCTCTCCACATTTTGGGCGGCCAGGCGAGTTCTTGGGTAACTATGGCCCCCGCTGCACTAAACAACCACTTTGATGCCACACTACTGGCCGGGCAAGACAGCTTTTCCAGGTTAAACTCTGCCAGTTGCAGCTACAAATCCAGTTTGGCTGCCCAGTAGTAGAGCGGATCTTCAATGTGGGGTGGCAGGGTACTGTTCAAGTATGCCACCACCTGCTGGTTCAGGTCCTGCTCCAGGTCTAGCAGCTGCTGCTGCTTATGAGTAGTTTCTTCATTAGGCAGGTGAAGAAAGCTGCTCATAAGCGACTCTAGACTCAAGTTGCTGCTGATGGAGCTGGAACTGCTCCTACCCACCCACTCTGCCACAGCAGCCATGGCAGAGGAACGTGAGAGCAGAGGGCCCCCCCCCGGTCAAACCTGAGAGAGGATGGACGATGGCGCAGATAGGAAGCGGCCAACTGACTACATAGGACGTCTCTATATTAGTTCAGTTTATCCTCCCTCTCAGCGGGTGTAAAAAAGGCCCCCATTTTGGACCGGTAACGAGGGTCTAACAAGGTGGAGAGCCAGAAGTCATCCCTCTGCTGAATGGTGACAATTCGGCTTTCACTATGCAAGCAAGTGAGCATGCATCGGGCCATTTGTGCAAGTGACTCGGAGGGACTCCCTGCCTCCATCTCCATTGCATACTGCCACGGTGTGCCTGGGTCCTCTGCATCGTCTTCCTCATCGCCCTGTAGCTCCTCTGGCTGCTTCTGTTCGTCCTCTCCTGTCACCTGTGTGTAAAAACCATCCATTTCACTAGACATTGCTTGTGCTCCAATGTCCTCCTCCAGTTTAGCCCCCACAGGGCATATGTGGCTGTGAGATCTAGGCGCTACGTCTCCCGTCCCCTGACCAGCCAGATTTACCAGCATCTGTTCCAGGACATGAAACAGGGGAATGACATTGTTCATCCCATAGTCCTAGCGACTGACAAATAACGTGGCCTCCTCAAAGGGCCTGAGCAAACGTCAGGTGTCACGCATGAGCTGCCACTCACTGACATCGAAGTTACACAGGGGAGTGCTCCTGTCCGCTTGGATCATCAAAAAAACGTTTATGGCCTTTTTCTGTTCAAACAGTTGGTCCAACATATGGAGAATGGAATTCAAATGGGTGGAAACGTCACATATCAGCCTATGTTGGGGGATGCTGTTCTGCCGCTGCAGCTCAAGTAGGGTGTGCTTTGCAGTGTACAAGTGGCTGAAGTGCATGCAAAGTTTCCTGGCTATTTTTAGGATGTCTTGCAGATGGGTGGAAGACTTCAAGAATCTCATGACAACCAGATTGAACACGTATGCCATGCAGGGCATATGGCTCAGCCCTCCTTGACGCAGCACCGACACCATGTTCTTCCCGTTGTCGGTCTCCGATTTTGAGTTGTCGCGGAGAAAGCCAGGATTCGATTTCTTTCTGTTTCGTTTCTCCCCTGTGTGACTCCGTTCGCCCAGGCAAACGAGGTGCAGAACAGCATGACACCGCCATGCCCTGCACATGTGGTATGCTGGAGGGGCACTGTGAATTGTCCCTGCAGTGGAGGCTGAGGACACGGTGGAGGATGAGAAGGCAGAGGCAGACATTTGGTGTGTGCATGGCTGGTGCTGCCTGACGGCTTGGGACTCTCCACTTCGGCTCAGCACAAACCATCAGTTTTCTGAAAGGTGCAGAGTCCACCACTTGGAAAGGGAGGGACTGAAGCACCAGCAACTTGAACAGGAGCACAGCTTCTGTGCCGTTGAATGATTGCACGCATACTGTTGTCTCTTGGTAATCACTTCAGTGATCAATTGCTGACGGAATGACTGACTAGGAGGAGGAGCAGGAGAATCAAGATCAGCAGATGATGGGAAGGACAGACAGCTCCCTTCAAGTGAGATGGTGGAGCCTTGACTGCCTGAATTTGTGTGCGTTCCACTGGGTGATGCAGCGGTTGCTACGGCAGGCTGGACCACCACATCGGAGCCACGGTTCTCCCATGCTACTTCATGGTAATGCTGCATATGTTGATGCAGGGCCATGGTGCCACGCTTCACCTTCTGCCCACAGATTCTACATATGGCAATTTTTACCTCCTCCGACGGCTTAACATAAAACAGCCACACGGCCGAGTAGGTCATTTTAACCTCAACAATCCACACTGACTGACTTCTACTGCCGCTGCTTTTTTGAACCCGTGCACCACTATTTTTTGGGCAGGTAGGCTCCTGTGAAGCGGGTGGACTACCCCAGGCACGTTTGGCTACCGACCTTTCACTGCTGCCACCCTGCTGACTCCCGGCCACGCTAGTAACTTGCTGGCTCCGCTGCTGACTCACGGGCAAGCTGCCACCCTCTTCTCCTGATGATGAAGCCCCTAGTTCACCCGGCTCCCAAGTGCAATCAGCTACATCATCATCATCGAGTATCGTCTGCACGTCACTGATGTCCTCCTCAACGATCTCTGGGTTAGGAGCCTGACTGCTCGCAACACCAGCTCCCACACCACTCTCCTTATCACTACTTGCCCGCCTAGTGGAGGAAGCGGCAGATGTCTCCTCCACATTTTGGCTGGCCAGTAGCTGCTGACTGTCCTCTGGTAGCTCGCCCTCACTGTATAGTGAAGCTGAGCCCACAGCATAGAATACTTCTGTGGGTGATGGAACAGCAAAGGACAGAGGCAGGTTGTGTCTGACGTATTTTCTCACCTCACCACACAACAAGCCAAAAAAGGCTTTAGAACATATAACTGCACCGCACAAGGGCAAATAAGACGTAGAAATATTTCCTTGTAATAACCCCTGTTAATGCCTGTATCACACAGCACTTGCCCCCCAATAACGAGAACGGTTTGCTGGAATTACAGAGCTGTATAATGAGAATTTGGATCCGCAGTCAGTGCAGCAAGGTGTAATAGGATTGCTCCTATTACCCAGGCTGTAACCTCCCCTACTGAACCCTGTTCTACATAAATGCTGTGGAATGATTCCTCCCTATCCTTTCCCTACACCTTGAATAATATTTTCCTGAACTTGTAAATAATTTTTTCACCACAATGAAGTGTTTCCTTGCACTGTCCCTAGCACCTGCTGACATCTCTCCCTGCACTAAGTACACTGGAAAATGGCAGAATCCAAGACGGCTGCTGCTATTTATAGGGCTGTGACATCACAGGTCTGGCTGGCTGCTGATTGGCTGCATGCATGGCATTGTCGGTGATCCTTCGTTCCCAGAGTTCTTTGCTCCATGTCCTCACACGTGCAGCAGCCATTTTAGGAAAAATGTGATTCGTTACCATGAAGCGTGAGGAAACTCGTGATGGGGTATAAGTAACTCCATTTTGCCTTATTCAGCCACGTGTATTACATTTGGTCAGTGCACTACAAAATCTCCCTCCCCCTTATGGAATGTGTGAAACTTCCTGTGCTGTTTCAAGAATATCCATACATTCCTTAGTTTGTAAGTTTGAACAGCCTTCTAACCATATAAGGTCATCTGGCTCAAGTGTCTGCTGGCCTATGTGTATATACCTGATTGGTCAAATGCTGTTACTATGAGTCATCTATTATGTTAATGCAGAGCTCATGTGTGATCGATACCATAGGTCGAATACTAATGCTAACATATGATTGGATGCCAAGGAAGCTCAACCGCCTCTATTATAACTGTTTGCCAACTGTGGAATAAACCAGAATGGATTAGAACTACACACGTCTTCAGTGTTATCTTGTTTATTCTCCCGGTACCGGTTAGACTTAATTCAAGCTGATCACCGAAATCATGTGTTAGGGACACCGTTAGGCAAGAGAGTATATTGCCCAACAGCTTGGGGGCTCGGTCCGAGACTGGGAGGGTCATCTCTTCAGGTCTACAGTGAAAGACATCAATTCTTGTCCTCCTTGGACCTGGGAGCAATGACCAAAATCTCATTCAAGTAAGTCAAACCATCTATTTATGATTTCGGTAAATTGCTGTGTCTGGGGCACGTGCAAAAGCTCAGGGAAGCTTATGTTGATTGTAAGAGGCTCATTGAGTCCGTATCGTTAGAGATAGTGCACTATATATGAATAATCTGTTCCTGGAACAGACGGTTACAAGCTTGAATTAACTCTTATGTATATATAGTATAAGTATTTTAGTAGGGATGAGCGAACCCGAACTGTATAGTTCGGGTTCGTACCGAATTTTGGGGTGTCCGTGACACGGACTCAAACCCGAACATTTTCGTAAAAGTCCTGGTTCGGGTTCGGTGTTCGGCGCTTTCTTGGCGCTTTTTGAAAGGCTGCAAAGCAGCCAATCAACAAGCGTCATACTACTTGCCCCAAGAGGCCATCACAGCCATGCCTACTATTGGCATGGCTGTGATTGGCCAGTGCAGCATGTGACCCAGCCTCTATTTAAGCTGGAGTCACGTAGCGCCGCACGTCACTCTGCTATGATCAGTATAGGGAGAGGTTGCAGCTGCGACGTTAGGTCGAGATTAGGCAGATTAACTCCTCCAAAAGACTTCATTCTGTGATCGATCTGCAGCTGTGGATCATTGAAGTGCTATTATTGACTTGCTCACTTTTTTGAGGCTGCCCAGAGCGTTTTTAGATCACTTTTTTTCTCGGGTGATCGGCGGCCATTTTGTGACTTGTGGTGCGCCAGCACAAGCTATCACCAAGTGTATTTAACCATCGATAGTGTGGTTATTTTGTGCTATATCCTACATCAGCTGCAGGCTGAGCCTGTGTCACCGAAGTGCATTTAACCATCAACAGTCTGGTTATTTTTTGGCCATATACTACATCAGCTGCAGGCTGAGCCTGTGTCACCCAAGTGCATTTAACCAACAACAGTGTGGTTATTTTTTGGCCATATATTACATCAGGGGCAAGTTGAGCCTGTCACCCAGCGCCTAAAAAATAGACCTGACATTTCTATTCAACCAAATCTGTACTGTTTTAGCTGGTCAAGTTATTTGTAGTGACCGTAAAAGCACACTTTTTTTTCTGGGTTGAAAAACCATTCCCAAATTTGCCATTCTCAAAATAACTAGTTTCTGGTATTTGAGGCCTACTTGAAATCTATCCCAAAAAGAATATCTTACATTGAAGCTAGTGATAGTGTCATTCAGAAAAACCTAAGACACATGCTAGCGTGCAGATAGAAGTCTGATTCTGTGATTAAACCTATACCTGTCACACAGCGCAAAAAAAAACAGGCCTCACATCCCTATTTAACCAAATCTGCACAGTTTTAGCTGGTCAAGTTATTTGTAGTGACCGTAAAAGCAGACTTTTTTTTCTGGGTTGAAAAACCATTCCCAAATTTGCCATTCTCAAAATAACTAGTTTCTGGTATTTGAGGCCTACTTGAAATCTATCCCAAAAAGAATATCTTACATTGAAGCTAGTGATAGTGTCATTCAGAAAAACCTAAGACACACGCTAGCGTGCAGATAGAAGTCTGATTCTGTGATTAAACCTATACCTGTCACACAGCGCAAAAAAAAACAGGCCTCACATCTCTATTTAACCAAATCTGTACTGTTTTAGCTGGTCAAGTTATTTGTAGTGACCGTAAAAGCACACTTTTTTTTCTGGGTTGAAAAACCATTCCCAAATTTGCCATTCTCAAAATAACTAGTTTCTGGTATTTGAGGCCTACTTGAAATCTATCCCAAAAAGAATATCTTACATTGAAGTTATTGATAGTGTCATTCAGAAAAACCTAAGACACACGCTAGCGTGCAGATAGAAGTCTGATTCTGTGATTAAACCTATACCTAGAAATTACATACGACCCACTAACACGTGTTGAGACTAGACATACTGAGTTTTTTCAATTGGTCAAAAAGACCACTGTTTGTCTCTGGGTTGACACGTGCTACTGAAGGTATCAATTTTAAAATTTAACGTTTATTTGATGCTCATAAAACATATATATAACTAGAACTCACACATTAAAATTACCAGTGGTGCCTGCCCTATTGCAATTGTATCTTATGTTGTATCTTTTGTTAATATAAGCACTCTTTGACCACTGGGGGGCGCGCTCGCACTTATCCCTATAGTAGTTCCTGCTATCTCAGTTTAGCCGTGATTACTATTGGTTAGCAGCACACTGTTATTACCACAGTGCACTCCTCTTAGGATCAGGCGTCCTCCTAGTGTACTAAATATAAACTGGCATGTCTTGCGTTTTTGCTTGGCGTAGCACTCACTGCCTAAAATCACATTTACCATACTCTGCCCCCCACATGTTTCGCCAAGCACTCTTGGCGTCTTCAGGGGAATGGGCAGTGTTTGTTTTGGGGGCGGGACTAGGCTTATAACACCTCCCATTAGGTGTCATAATTGAATTGCCCTATGTGCATCTCTCTTGCTACAGTATGCTCCATATTCCTCCGACCAATCAGTGCTTGCGTTAGGTGGGGTGTACGGTGGTGGGATCCTCCCACCTCTCTCTCCTCCAATCAACACTCAGCTGCGCTGCCCGTCCGTGCGCACACACTTAGTACAAACTGCTGATGTCGCTCGTTTACCCATAGCTCGCATGCCCAGGCACTTTAGCTCGTTTCGTTTTTCTTTTGCTGGTAAGGCGCCTGCGTCTGGACCTGGTGCCGACCATTCATGTCGTATATTCTTTGCGCATGCGCCAGAACTTAGTGGTCCGTTCGGATTTTCTTCGAATCACACTGCGCTTGCGTCCGTGCTTCGTGCCGGTCATACTTGCCTTTTACTCACTGGGCATGCTCAGGCTCTTTGCACTTTTCCTAGATCTGATTTACAAACGCTTTCCTGCAGTTCTAATTCTGATCTCTAGAATCATCTTGAGGTGGAACATACTCATATTCCATATGACCTACCTTTATTCCTTCAAATATTATAACTTGCATTCAGATTTTTCCTATTCTTACATATTGGCCTACTAATACTTTATGGGATTTGCCATGTTTCCTAATATCTGCGCTCGCGCGTGAAGAAAGAATTAGTAGTTTTTTACTTGCTTACGGCACATATTGTTATTATTTATTTTTTATTATTAATTTTATATTATTTTTTGATTTCACATCTGGATGTTTTTTATATAGTTTTTGTTATATGGTTTGTTGCATTATTGGCAGTGGAGTGCTTATATTCCTAGTGCTATTAAATCCGAATACTTTATAAAATTTGCCATGTTCCCTAGTATCTGCGCATACGCGTGAGGGATGAATTAATAGTTCTTTGCTTGCTTACGACACACATTTTTTATTATTATTATTATTATTTATTTTTTAATTTTTTATATTTTTTATTTTATTTTTTTACAATTATTATTGGTTTCATATCTGAATGTATTTTATATAACTAGTGTTATATGGTTTTGGTACATTATTAGCAATGTGGTGCTCACCTTCCTAGTGCTATTATATCCAAATCTCCAATCCCCTAATGTTCTAGTGGAGAAGGATGGATCCCCTGTTATTATGTTCTGTGTCCTTAACTGTGAGTGATTTGTCTATATTCCCATTGTTTGTGATGGTGCTAACTTATCATGTTCTACATCCACTTTATTATAGATGCCAAGATGCTCCCACCTACCATCACTTGTGACTTTCACCAGGTATGTATATTATGTTACTAAGATATTGTATTATTATTATTGGTTTAATTTTTTATGTATGTTTTTATTTTTATATATTTTTTTGAGATTATACTTTTTTATATTTTATGAAGGAATATTTTGTTTTGTATTTTCCTATATTGATTGGCCTTTTTTGATACTATTTGCGGAGGTCCCTCTCAGATGGTATAATTTTTCGTTCTAGCAAGAGCCGCATTTTAGGTGCATTACATTATAATTAAATTGTTGTGCCTAGTTCCTTGCCTTTTTGTATCTCTTTAGTGAAGTTCTACAATGGTCTGATTTATACAGTATTGATTATTACAGATATTTGTGGAATCTCTTTCATAAAAATGAGGCATACGTGAATCCCTCATTAAGACCGTGCGGGGTTAGACTATGTAGGCGGTATATCCACCGAGCTTCCTCCTGCTGTAGCCGTATATCCAGATTACCCAACCTTGGGCCTAGTTTTAATTTTTGGATCCCCCATACTATTAGGCTCTGAATGCTTCCATTGTGTATATTTTGCACGTGTCTTGCAAGGGGTGTATCACTATGCGTATTAATAGTGCTGAGGTGTTTGGAAATGCGTCTTCTAAGCTCCTGTGTGGTTTTCCCCACATATATTTTTGGACAGCCACATTGTATGGCATATATTACTCCCATTGATATCAGATACTTTTTGTTATCGGCTGTATTATAAAATTATTTTTTTGGTGTCATTCTCCCACAGAAACTGCAATCACCACATGGGTATGATCCCATCGTATGGAGCCAGGTAGCTTTGTCTTGTTTTTTATCATGCATAAAATGACTATGCACTAACTTTTCTCTTATGTTTTGCCCTCTCCTATACGTGATGGCTGGTCTGGGGGTCAGGATTTCTTTTAATTCATCGTCTGAGAGCAATATATGCCAGTATCGTCCCAAGATGTTGCGTATTCTTTAATACTGTCCATCGTAATTTCCTATGCATCGTACCACTTCACTTTTTTGACTAGCTTGTTGTTCGCCCTTGTGAAGTAGAATAGTTCGATCACTTTTTTTCGCACCATCACGAACAATGGGAATATAGACAAATCACTCACAGTTAGGGACACAGAACATAATAACAGGGGATCCATCCTTCTCCACTAGAACATTAGGGGATTGGAGATTTGGATATAATAGCACTAGGAAGGTGAGCACCCCATTGCTAATAATGTACCAAAACCATATAACACTAGTTATATAAAATACATTCAGATATGAAACCAATAATAATTGTAAAAAAATAAAATAAAAAATATAAAAAATTAAAAAATAAATAATAATAATAATAAAAAATGTGTGTCGTAAGCAAGCAAAGAACTATTAATTCATCCCTCACGCGTATGCGCAGATACTAGGGAACATAGCAAATTTTATAAAGTATTCGGATTTAATAGCACTAGGAATATGAGCACTCCACTGCCAATAATGCAACAAACCATATAACAAAAACTATATAAAAAACATCCAGATGTGAAATCAAAAAATAATATAAAATTAATAATAAAAAATAAATAATAAAAATATGTGCCGTAAGCAAGTAAAAAACTACTAATTCTTTCTTCACGCGCGAGCGCAGATATTAGGAAACATGGCAAATCCCATAAAGTATTAGTAGGCCAATATGTAAGAATAGGAAAAATCTGAATGCAAGTTATAATATTTGAAGGAATAAAGGTAGGTCATATGGAATATGAGTATGTTCCACCTCAAGATGATTCTAGAGATCAGAATTAGAACTGCAGGAAAGCGTTTGTAAATCAGATCTAGGAAAAGTGCAAAGAGCCTGAGCATGCCCAGTGAGTAAAAGGCAAGTATGACCGGACCACTAAGTTCTGGCGCATGCGCAAAGAATATACGACATGAATGGTCGGCACCAGGTCCAGACGCAGGCGCCTTACCAGCAAAAGAAAAACGAAACGAGCTAAAGTGCCTGGGCATGCGAGCTATGGGTAAACGAGCGACATCAGCAGTTTGTACTAAGTGTGTGCGCACGGACGGGCAGCGCAGCTGAGTGTTGATTGGAGGAGAGAGAGGTGGGAGGATCCCACCACCGTACACCCCACCTAACGCAAGCACTGATTGGTCGGAGGAATATGGAGCATACTGTAGCAAGAGAGATGCACATAGGGCAATTCAATTATGACACCTAATGGGAGGTGTTATAAGCCTAGTCCCGCCCCCAAAACAAACACTGCCCATTCCCCTGAAGACGCCAAGAGTGCTTGGCGAAACATGTCGGGGGGCAGAGTGTGGTAAACGTGATTTAGGCAGTGAGTGCTACGCCAAGCAAAAACGCAAGACATGCCAGTTTATATTTAGTACACTGGGAGGACGCCTGATCCTAAGAGGAGTGCACTGTGGTAATAACAGTGTGCTGCTAACCAATAGTGATCACGGCTAAACTGAGATAGCAGGAACTACTATAGGGATAAGTGCGAGCGCGCCCCCAAGTGGTCAAAGAGTGCTTATATTAACAAAAGATACAACATAAGATACAATTGCAATAGGGCAGGCACCACTGGTAATTTTAATGTGTGAGTTCTAGTTATATATATGTTTTATGAGCATCAAATAAACGTTAAATTTTAAAATTGATACCTTCAGTAGCACGTGTCAACCCAGAGACAAACAGTGGTCTTTTTGACCAATTGAAAAAACTCAGTAAACCTATACCTGTCACACAGCGCAAAAAAAAACAGGCCTCACATCTCTATTTAACCAAATCTGTACTATTTTAGCTGGTCAAGTTATTTGTAGTGACCGTAAAAGCACACTTTTTTTTCTGGGTTGAAAAACCATTCCCAAATTTGCCATTCTCAAAATTGTGGTGAACGGGAACAATGAGGAAAACATCTAATAAGGGACGCGGACGTGGACATGGTCGTGGTGGTGTTAGTGGACCCTCTGGTTCTGGGAGAGGACGTGGCCGTTCTGCCACAGCCACACGTCCTAGTAAACCAACTACCTCAGGTCCCAGTAGCCAGCAGAATTTACAGCGATATTTGGTGGGGCCCAATGCCATTCTAAGGATGGTAAGGCCTGAGCAGGTGCAGGCATTAGTCAATTGGGTGGACGACAGTGGATCCAGCACGTTCACATTATCTCCCACCCAGTCTTCTGCAGAAAGCGCACAGATGGCGCATGAAAACCAAGCCCATCGGTCTGTCACATCACCCCCATGCATATCAGGGAAACTGTCTGAGCCTCAAGTTATGCAGCAGTCTCTTATGCTGTTTGAAGACTCTGCTGCCAGGGTTTCCCAAGGGCATCCACCTAGCCCTTCCCCAGGGGTGGAAGAGATAGAATGCACTAACGCACAACCACTTATTTTTCCTGATGATGAGGACATGGGAATACCACCTCAGCACGTCTCTGATGATGACGAAACACAGGTGCCAACTGCTGCGTCTTTCTGCAGTGTGCAGACTGAACAGGAGGTCAAGGATCAAGACTGGGTGGAAGACGATGCAGGGGACGATGAGGTCCTAGACCCCACATGGAATGAAGGTCGTGCCACTGACTTTCACAGTTCGGAGGAAGAGGCAGTGGTGAGACCGAGCAAACAGCGTAGCAAAAGAGGGAGCAGTTGGCAAAATCAGAGCACCCGCCGCCAAGAGACTCCGCCTGCTACTGACCGCCGCCATCTGGGACCGAGCACCCCAAAGGCAGCTTCAAGGAGTTCCCTGGCATGGCACTTCTTCAAACAATGTACTGACGACAAGACCCGAGTGGTTTGCACGCTGTGCCATCAGAGCCTGAAGCGAGGCATTAACGTTCTGAACCTTAGCACAACCTGCATGACCAGGCACCTGCATGCAAAGCATGAACTGCAGTGGAGTAAACACCTTAAAAACAAAGAAGTCACTCAGGCTCCCCCTGCTACCTCTTCTGCTGCTGCCGCCGCCTCGGCCTCTTCCTCCGCCTCTGGAGGAACGTTGGCACCTGCCGCCCAGCAAACATGGGATGTACCACCAACACCACCACCTGCGTCACCAAGCATCTCAACCATGTCACACGGCAGCGTTCAGCTCTCCATCTCACAAATATTTGAGAGAAAGCGTAAATTCCCACCTAGCCATCCTCGATCCCTGGCCCTGAATGCCA